>NC_142162.1:21148739-21448739 GCF_024610735.1 Ursus americanus
ATTGGCCTTTTTGCTTGAACCAAGGAAAATGTAAACATGGTCAATAGAAGATTTAAACTGTTTTATATTCTTCTCCAACAGGCCCCTGGCCTGCAGGAGTGGAACAACATTTCAGTGTTATTAGGGAAATTTTGCCAAAGGAAACGGATTTTCTTATATCCTTTAAAACGGAGGCCACGGTTTAAATCTCCACGTTTGCCACTCTCGTTAGTGACAACAGTCATCGCCCCATGGAAAAGAGTGTTTTCCCATAGACCTTCTTGCGGGACAGCGAAACGCCTCAGTAAACTAAGGAAATCTCCAAGTGGGACGATTAGGAGTTCATGGGTATGGCTCCAAAGTACCGCATAATAACTGCCCCAGAGAAACTGAGACACTGTGAGAAAACCCCACATGTATTTTAGTGGGATGGATGTGAAGCATTTCAAACAAAGGTAATAATCTTTTAATAAAAAATAATGCTGGCAGTGCAGCCCGTCAGGCCCTCATAGAATATTATGAATAGTCAGAGCAAATGAATGGATACAATGAGTCTAGCAGGGGATGCTCCAGGAGTGAAAGCAAGGCGAACACCAAGGAATTGTGGGTAACAAGAAAATGAGAGTGTGCTAATGATTGATGCAGACAAGCACTGAGTAATTCCAGAGCTCACGGTCAAACAAACTGCTTGTGGCACTAATACTTGTGCCCAATTACCAATTCAGAAGGAAAATAAAAAGCAGTTTCAGTAGAGTCAGGGTGGGAAATCTCCAATTAGCACCAATTAGTGAAGTTGCTTCCTAGAATGGAATTCTGGGGACATTAAAAAAAAAAAAAAATTCTCCCAGGATGCCTGATGGAAGCATTTATTTACCAGGTGATAAAGCTCCTAGAGGATAACTTGATGAGGATTTGTGCCTAGGGGACATGCATGGAGATACTAGTTGGAACTTGCCTGCTCGATTTGACTGGTCAATCATGGGCTGTACTATTCTTCTTCTGGCATTAATAAACCTGAAACAGAACAGAGAGGCCCAATCATCCAAGGCGGTTTCGGTGCCCCGTGAGCACTTTCGCACGAACGCTGAGGAGAATACAACACGGCCAAACATCTCCTGAAAATTCTGTTTTCACTCCAAAGGCCATTTTCCCTTTTCGGGGTTCAAAAATAGTTGATGCCTCATCTCCACCGCCTCATAACCACTCCAGGTTGACTTGTGACAAAGGCTGGGGCGGGGCGGGGGGGGGGGGAGCTTTCCCTGAGAAAACGTCTCGATTAATTTGCCATCGTGCTTCTGCTTCTTGAACAAGCTGGAATCTGGTTAAAGTTCACAGGCTGGAGGATTTTTTCCCCCCTTTCCCTAAACTCCCCATCATCGGGAGACCTAGCTTCCCCTTGCAGCTGGTCATAAATGGAGACCAGGCTCTGGCACGGTGCTTTCACAAGGTATTGTTAGGTCAGCAAAGCCATCAATTAGGCTGTCTGAAGTTTTATCACCAACACAGCAGTAATAAGTGCTGGCCAGAAAGACTTCTGCTCTTCGGCAACTCCTGCAGTTTAAGCCTGTAAAGTTAGGGGTCATTTAGAGGTCAGTGCCAGCTGGGGGCGGCCTTTCCAGTCTAAGCTGGGACACCCAGGGCAGGGGTAAGGTAACTGCCAACCATAAACCCAGCCACCTTTCAACCCACTGGAAAGACCGAGCCTCAGGTACACATGGTTGATATTAGAGGCCGAGAAACGTTTTCGGATCAGGTGGTGGCTCAGTCACAGGAATGTAAAGGAGCAGCAGCCATTCCGTCTAGAAGCCTGGATCTAATTTTGTGGGAAATCCAAAAATAAGTGCCTACTTCATGTTACTTTAATGTTTAATAATGCCCATCAAATATTCATGTACAAACAGAGTAAGATGATAAGAAATCTCCTTTATTTCTCCAAATTTAATAAAAACAAAACAATTTTCTACCATTTGCGAGTTACCCTTGTCCCTGTGCATTTAACGATGCGCACTGCCCGCACGTTTGAGCTGATGTGCAGGATTCGTTGGCCGTGCATTTGGGGCGGGGGGGGGGACACGGAGGGAGGGCAGGGTGCCTAGACTATAGCTTGCAGTCCCTTAAAAATATACCCACTTACAACATGTCCCGGTATTTCCCGTTTCAAATCTTAAGTGCAGGGGGACTTAATGATTAATGAGTCCGCATGGGGCCACAGGCATGAACTGAAAACCCATTCTTTGAAATTAGCCAGAAAAATTCTAGTGCGTGTTGGCAGCTCTGCGTTCCTAAGGAGTTGAAGTCCCTTCCTAGGAGGACAGCAGCCCACACTTGTTTAGGCCTCCTGTGAGCTCTCTAGTGGGAATACAATTAGGCTAAAGGATAATAGCTGCAAGAAAAACCAAAGGAGTCTTTTGCATATGGTGTTTGTTTGCAAAACAATGAACTTCTTTATTACTTAAGCAAGTATAGCTCAGTTGTCAAAAATGCTACACCCCCTCAGGTCTGGGGTTGGGGGGGGGGGAGAAGTGACAGGCAGTGAGAGGTGAGAACAAAGGGAGAGTTGAAACTGCACATTTAATCCCACCTGGTACTTAAGTGTTACTGAGGAATATCTGACCAGATCACAACCAGATCCAGAAACATCTCTTAAATCAGGAAAGGAACTTCATTATCTACTCTTTCCCCACTGTGTTTACTGGGACCAGGGAGGGCTGACCCTCGCTTCTCACCCCCAGGAACTCTCTTTATCAGCTCAGGTTAAGACCCACTGGGAGGCTCAGGAGAGCCCGGAGAAACCTCTTCTCTCCTCCTTGGAGTTTCTAACGGAGGACACACACGGCAGAGGTCTCCCCTCTTTTTATGTGCTACTAATCCTGGTTTTGTTTTTCCAGTGGGCCAACTCTTTAGGTAAAACGAATTGCTATTTTTTCCCTTTTTAATTTCACCCTTTTACTCTTTTATTATTTACATCTGGAGGTTGTTCCCTTATTTATGTCTCTCTCCCCAGTTCCCCCAAACACTCCCTTCCTCACAGAGCTGCAAGGCATCATGGTTCTTAGTTCTCAGCAGGAGAACTCCACACTGTCTTCAAACAAATAATTACGGGGAAGGTTAGAGGTTCACTCAAAGGTCATTTCTTTGGATACTCGTCAGAATGTTTACATTAGTAAAAACGGGGTCCGCTCAAAAGGTTGTTCAATGGGGGACACACAACAATGCCGAAGATTAAAGAAGCATTCTGTGTGCTAGCCGGTCTTTATAGAGGCGCTGAACTTGGAAATGCCACTCCAGTACCACATTTTCGACTAGTTACCATGGCATGGACTGGATGTTCACTAGCAGTTATGGCGATGGCCTTTCTGCGCCCAGTTCCACTAAACAAATACGCATAGAAGCCTCTGAAGGTTTCCAACTGGTTCCTTCTACAAAGGGTCGGGGAGATTCTGCTCTTTTCACTTGGGTTCCATTTAGCGTCTCTGAATTTTTGTTCTCAAACAATGTTTTTGATCCGTAGAGCTGTATCTTGCCAGATTCATAATTCTACCACATTCTTTCAAATCACACAGAATTTTAAAAACATATGGGCCCCAATTTTTCAGACATCTCTTAACTTACAACTCCTGCCAATTGTCAACTCCCCTGATCTTAGGATATCTTTTATAAACACCGTAGATGTTGTTATAAAAATGAACAATTAATCAGTTGACTGTAAGAACAATTTAACACTAAAAAAAAAGAGATTACCCCACTGTACTGGTGATCCACAGGCCACTCGTGGAAAACATAAACAATGTACATAAAATGGAGCCACTTAATTATCGATTCAAAAAAATCAAACTAGGAGTAACTTTTATTTCTTTAGTATTACTAAGATAAAATTTCCAAAGGCAGTCTTTCCCCAAATTACATGACATGAAATTTTTTCCACTTCCTCTGATCTATATTTTAAAATGACCTTATTCAGCGCTCAAGCAGTAAACAGAATATCAAGTTTTGATTCTACTTAAAATTTGAAGAGTCTAAGTTGAGAAACAACTGATCTTCAATCTTTCAAGGTCCAAGCCCCATTCATATGGAAAAATGCAACTCACTGGTTCAAAGACAAAAGACTTGTCTTAAAAAGACTCGAAAGGTTTTTTGGATATTAAATGGGTCTTACAAAATAACATTTTGATGAGTTAAGTGTAAATGAATCAGACACATATGGATTAAGTTATCCTTGAATTTCACACGGGTTTAAAAAATAAGGGGAAAAGAGGGTCTTGGCAAAAACATTTTGGACTTTGCCAAACCCAAAACATTTGAAAAATTGCTGAAGATATCCAAGTAACCAAAATGCAGCAAGCTGCACCCAACTTTAATGAAAACCCCACAAGTTATTTCCAATTCAAAGACTGTTAAGTTTTTCATCTGTATCTGATATTAAAAATTTTTCAAAGTTTTAATGTCATCCCAGAATGATTTTGAAGTTGAGGATATATAATATACTTCTTTATCGGTATAAACAATTCAACCTGAAATGACAAAAGTCTTTTAGAAATTAAATAGCTCTTAAAAACATTCTGAAATTTGTAAAACTTGTGTGTAAAATGTGCCATATATGATAAATGCCATAAATAAAATGTGCTAGTAAGCCTAGTGCTTTATCCAGATTTCACTTAGCAAAAATTTTCATTAGCCTCATTGTGACTTTTTTTTAAGGGCTACAGATAATTCCATTAGTGACTCCTTAGGGAATGAGTACCCCCGAAGTGCACTAGTTCCATCGATTAGTATTGAACACAAACTTAGTACCCAGGCTCACACAAAGACTCTGGAGGGTATCTACTAAGACTATCTACTCTCTCACTAAATTTTACGAAAATAGAAAATGCATTAGTATGTGTGATTCTTAAAAATTATATACTGACTGTTAGCTTAAAAATAACTCAATTATCGAAATCAATTCAATGACTTTCCAAGAATCATGAGGCCTTTCTGAGTCAACTTAGAGATGAAAAAAAGAATATATTAAAAAGAATAAACCCAAGGGAGCAAAACATCATTGAAATCTCAGTCTGCTGTCTTGCTGGAGCGAGAGCTCCTGGAGACCTCCCCACCCCCAAACCCCCCCACCCCTAACAGAAGAGCCAAACTTTTCAGCTTTGCATATTTTTCTGCCACTGAAATCTGACCATCGTGGTTTTTCTTTGAAAGGTTTTTTCACTCCAAAGCATATTTCAGGTTGATAGAAGTAGGCTTAGGTGTCATTCCTGCTTGTTGGTTGATTTCTTTTCTTTTCTTTCTCCCCACCCCCCCCCCCCCCGCCCCTCTTCTTTTTAAATGACTGATAAATCCCTTCTTTCTGGTTCACTAACTTCATGCCACACCTGGTAACCAACTTCTTTAGGCAGCATTCCTTTTGTTAGAAAGTGGAGGCCTCTATGGAGTCACCTGGACGGCCACCAGCCCTAAGTTCGCTCTGAGGAGGAACCAGGACTCCCTGCAGGGGAGCTTTTCCATGGATTGGTCTGGTTCAGGAAGGGGGCTGAACTGTTGCACGAGGGATCAGATTAACTCGGAAGAGGTGTTAGAGGCCGTTTGGTGACTGGGGACCTGTTGAAAAATGAAAGAGTGCTGCTTCTCCACCTTCCCCAGCTGTGGGATTCCTCAGTGAGGGTGCCTGTTCTCGAAGCTTGCTACTGGTTGGCCCTTGAAACAAGGAAGCCTCAACCCTGACAAATCAGTTAGCAGGCTTCTTCACTGTTTTCCTTAGCTCACACAGAGAAAGCAAGTTGTTTTTTTTTTTTCTCTCTGTGCTGTGGTTATGGCTAAGAGTGGGGTTTTCTCAGTAAGATACATAAAAATGGTTCAATCGGTGAACTAAGCAAGTTTAATGTCTCTGAACATGTACTCAGGCACACGAATGACTGGGCCATGGGGCAAACGTTAAGTTTTCCACTGATGGCCAGACAAGGGGTCTTTTCTCACAGACAACTGTGAGCAAAGTAAGGTAAATGGGTGAGATTCATGGGCTGCTCAGAAGCACATTCACGGTTCATCATTTCCCTGAGCTACAGATTAATTTATAATTTGAGAGATACTAGACTTCTCTACAACTCTAAAAACACATGAACTAATGACTCATAAATTTACAATAGGAACACATGATACTAATGGGGGAATCACAAACGTCTTGCAGCTGTAGGAACGCGCCCGAGTAGTGGAATGTTCGTGCCAAACACATGAAAGGCTCTGGACCAAATCATAAAGTAGCTAATACTTTAATGACCTTCTACTATATTTTTTCAATATTCTTTTATCTAATTCTTCCCTAGAGTTAAAAGGGCTTACATAGGTTCTTTACTAAAATACCCTACTTTGGGAAAACCCTTCACTATTATTGTTCCATACTCCAGACTTCGCCACAAAACAAAGTGATGGAGAACATGGGCCCATATTCTCTGCCCTTTACTTGCTGTGTGACCTTGGGCAAGTCTGCTTACGCTTCCAGGCCTCAGTTTGTTTCCTGAGGGAAATAATAGGACAGCGGTTGAGCCCAGATTTTTTTTTTTTAAGCCCAGACTGTTTTGAGGATTAAGGGAGATGTTGTATGTAAAATCCTTGGCATAGTTCCTGACACATAGTAAGAGCTCATTAAATGCTAGCTTACACTCAAAATGCACCTATCTAAAGTCCCCTCCTAAAGAGCTCTGTTCTCTTATAGGTAATAATTAAGACTAGGTGGGTGATTATTAAGCAAATCCATGCTGATTTGAACACAGCACGGTGATAATGTGTTTTACCCTTACAAGTAGCATGTGTCCATTGTGGTCGGGTCCAGAGATCACAGCTAATTTAAATATTTTTATTTACTTATTTGACAGAGAGAGACAGTGAGAGCACAAGCAGGGAGACAGAGCGAGAGGGAGAAATAGGCTCCCCCCGAGCAGGGGAGCCCGATGCGGGACTCGATCCCAGGACCCCAGGACCATGACCTCGGCGGAAGGCAGATGCTTAACCAACTGAGCCACTCGGGCGCCCCAATCGCAGCTAATTTAAATGTGTCATGCCATGGTGGGGGATTAGACACTGGAGTAGACATCTGCTGGGGCACTGGGTAGGGGGACAAGCTATTCTGGAATCACACTCTCTAGAACGGTTCTCTACACCCCTGCAGGTCTACGTGTATTCCACGGACCAGTCACATCAACACCACCTGGAGTTTGTTCGACCTGTAGAACTCTAGTAGTCCCCACCCTGGCACTACCGAGTCTGAATCCGTATTTTACAGGATCTCCAGGTGATCTATGCACATTTAAGTTAGAGAGGCCCTGCTCTTTCTAGATCACATACCAAGTAAATGATCGTGTTCTCTTCGGAGTAAAAGAGACCTGCAGAGATCGTGTTAATCATGAAACGTAGCTATGAAAATGCACGTATTATTCTCTTAAGTTACCTCAGACCTGAACAGTCATTTGTTGCTCAAGGCAAGTGATGAAAAAATTTATAATAATTTAATTCATTTTTACTCCATCTGTACTTCCTAAAGGAAAAGTTTGGCCAATAAAATGTTTTGTGGAAACTGTTCTCTCAATCTCTCAGGGATGGATAGGAAGAAGATGGTAGAGTTTCTCTCTTCTTTTTCTTTTTTTACACGTATTTCTTTAGTGTTTGAGTTTTCCTTTCTTTTCTTTTCTTTCTTTCTCTCTCCCTCTCTCTCTCTCTTTTTAGAGAGAGTGAACATGCCTGTGCAGGTTTGGCATGGGAGGGAGAGAGGGAGAGAGAGAGAATCTGAAGCAGGCTCCACACCCAGCACGGAGCCCCACTCAGTTGGATACTTAACTGACGGTCCCCCTCCTGTTTGAGTTTTAATAATAATTGTTTTTATAATTAAAAAAATTTAAAGGTGAATTGGAGAATTTGGCATCTTTTCTGATTAAATCTTCTATGGCCAATAGGAGAGACTTTTTAATAAAAGTATTTGGGAAATTTTAAGATAGGAAATTATCTTTTATTTCCTTTATAATACCAAGCAACAATAAACACTCTTCCTAAGTATAATCAGACCTGATGGCATGAAAGAAAACATCCCAGCAGGTTATGATTTTGAAGGACTGTTACTCGCACAGAATGCCATCAGATTATTCATATGTGGCTATTTATCATGTGCTATAAAAGTGATCCTTCAAAGCTACCTGAAAGCGAGGGAGGGGAAAACACGTACACTTCCTTAGCTATTCATATCTAGGATCTATCCTCTTAGAGATAAAATGCTAAGTCAATAGACATAAGTTGTAGTATATTACCTCATCCTGTCCATGATTTATGGCAGATGGAAATCAAGAAGAAACTGAATTACTTTGGAAATTTTACTACTGCCGTTAAAATTCCAGATCTGTGGAGCGACACACCTTATGGGGCTTCTGAAAACAACTTTTTGCAGACACAGAACATCTACAACTTCATTCAGTTCTATCAGCATAAAAAGCGGGGTCATCATTTTCAAGTTACCGATTACCCGTTACCCGTTCACCTACCTAAACACGAAAGCCTGACTGCGTTTTGAAAAGTCAACCAGTCACTTGATATCAGTTACATACATTTAAGCCAATTCTCATTACGTTTCTAGTCATTTACTAATTCACTCTAAGAGGACAAGATCCCAACAAATCTAGGATCTTTTTAGCCTTCATGATCACCTTTGATTGAAGTATTAATTCTTTATCCTACTTCTCAGTGGAAACTACGTAAGCATTAACTTGCCAAAAATGCACCAAGCTGTTTAGCAGTTATGTATTAGATATGTTTGAGGAGATCAAGGTGCACTCACATGCCCTCTGCTATGGATATGTCTCTGATTAGCTTGTCATCTGCTCGAAAGAAGATGTAGGCTGATTCTCCCATACAGTCTAGCAGGCCAGCTGTTAGCTGCCTGTCAAGCCCTCAAGTGGACAAGTAGTCCAGGAGCAAAAATGTCACTCCTTTGATCTGGCAAGGAGCAGCTGCTGATTTATAGAGTAGGACTTTGTTCTTCCGTTCTATTTTACTTTCTTTCCTAAGGCAGAACCACAAAATCCAGGAGGAAAAAAAAAAAAAGGGGGCCGTTCCCAGCAACATCAACAAGCTCTGACAACTGCAACAGGGTTTTTCTTGGCCCTAACAAAGCTCTCAGGCATCTCCTTTGACGCTCACCTTTCCCCCTCGCCTCCCCCCGCACCGCCATTTTTTTGCAATGCGGTAGTTATTGTTTAATTCAGCTTCTGTAAATGGAATGGACTGTGGCCAGCAAGCCTGGGGCATAAACACACCTGTATGAAAGAAGCCTTATTGTAGCAACCATCTACAAGCAAGCTCACATGAACCACACGTTCCTGAGTTCAGAAAGAATGCTCCATTTTTCCTGACAGCAAATTTTACCCTAAGTGAGTTTCTATTTTTGGTGCCACCAACCTGTGATGCCCACATTTGAACTGTTTCCTCTCTAATAGCATTGCACTCTTTAACTCAAAGAGAGAAAAGGATTAGATTTTTTTTTAAATCTGTGAGCAAATATATCCATCAAAAATGTTTAGCCCCTGTCAATAATATCAATCATTAAAAGCTGAATTACACATCCAGAAAGCTTTTAGCAAATGCAATATCAAAGACTCCATAATGTTGATTTCATTACCACTGATTTATACTGACATAGACTTCCTGAGTAACATATAGGGGGAAAAAATCAACGACAAAATCTACATAAGCCATATGCGTTGTCATGCTAAGAATTAAGCTGGTTTCATACACAGGATCCTATTCTGAACGGATAAATCGGTCAGGTCAGAGATGCCCTGTCAACCAAGTGGAACATGAAGAAACGTGGCCTTGAGGTAAACTGTGAGAACCCATCAGCCATATGTACGCGTGTACGTGCGTGTGAACTTGTGTACGTGCGTGTGCACGTACAGGTATATATGCGTGCACGCACACACATACATGTGGCGATCAACTTTGCCAGAGATGAACACCTGGCTAGGTTTTCTGTGCTACTCTGGAGGAAAAGGTGACAAAGATATCTACATGAGAAAGAGTTATGAACTCTAGGATATTTAGCCACATAGGTCACATAGGTCAAAGACAGGAATGTTGTGGGTGGGAATGCTGAAAACAAAGGAGAAAAGAAGAATTGCTAAAAAAAAAAAAAAAAAAAAAAAAAAAATCCTTGCTCCTACATCCGTCATGCCACGCTCTGGTGTTTGCTCTCTTCTCCCCCTTTCTCACTTTCTAGGGGGAATAGAGATTTTTCTCAGCCTCATTTCTTGCTTTGTCCTATGTTGCCCTTTGGTCAGTCAGAAGTTACTAAGCACGCGCCTCCTCGCTGTTGACGGAATTGTACTGGTAAATGCTTTCTCTGGAGGGGTGTGTATCCCAGTGAGAGACTGGGTTCCAAAGTAGGGACAAAAGCAAAGGCAAGGTGTAGAGGAGTGGGGGTCACGTAAAGCCTATTTTCATCCTTTTTCCGTCCTATAAAAATTGGAATGAAATTTTTTTAAGGTCCACAGCAATCCGTACATGGGTCACGTAAAAATCTTCCACATTCTATAGTAAGCAAAACATCAGTTCAATGACAAAATATAAAGTCATATGTAAGAAGGAATTACATGTAACACATAAATATATAATTATGTGACCCTCTCTCCATATATATTTACAATTTTGAAAATGCAGTTCGTGCCTTTAAAGATTTTTACTCTTCACGCTCACAGAAAAAAACTAAAAAGCACATTTTGATAATACATAGTAATTGCAAACCAACAGTCTGCACTCGGTAAGTCAATGTGAGAGGGTCAATTTTAAAAGTCAGATGGAGGTTAATCACTGAATTCATGGAGGAGGAAAGCTGAAGCAGATTAAAAGAGCAGAGGATACTGGAGAGGAAGGGAATAAGGAAATGGCATGCACTTTCTAGAAACTAAGGCAGACAAGGGCCCATTTTGTACAAGGGGTTGAATTTCCACTGGCTCCTGGTTTTGGGAAAGTGGACTAAAGTTAAGAGACAAGCTGGTGGAAGTTCTTTCTCCCGCCCAGTTTTATTGAGATATAATTGACCTGTATCATTGCGTAAGTTTTAGGTAGAATGTGTTGGTTTGATAACCATATATATCACAAAAGGACCACCACTGGGGCATTCGCTAACACCTCCATCGTGGCATGTAGTTACCATTTCTATTTCGTGGTGAGACACTTAAGATCTACTCTCTCAGCAACATTCAAGTGCATGTACGGTGTTGCTGACTAGAGCCACCATGCCGTGGACCAGATCCCCAGCACTTACTCATCTTCCAACTAGAAGTCATACCCTTCCACCTGCCCATTCCCCCCACACTAGTGAACGTTCTCGAGTGACCAGCTGAATCCCTGAAATTCCTAAAGAGTGGAATGATAACACAAAATATGGTGCTTGAGGAGCTATGCTGATGAGAGGGTAGAAACTGAGAAGGTAGAAAGGTCTAATCCAAGCAGGAGACGGAGATGAAGTGAACGCAGATTAAAGCGGTAGAGGTGAAAAGGAAGTGGGACCGGTTGCGTGGAGGGCTGCTGAGGAATTCTGCAAAGAATTACAAGTCGGAAAGCTATTAAGAGCGTAAACCTGAGCATCTGTCTTTGGTATGGCATGGCGTACAGCTGACGAAACTTGGAAATTCAGAAGGAGTGCCTATTTGAGGTGAGGAGAGGCAAACTCAACTTTCCGAATGTCACCTTTGAGTGGAGAGTGGGACTCAGGCTGAGAAGCTACGCAGGCCCCCAAGACAAAGGACAAAAGAAGAGTGAAGGGTTGGAAAGAAAACAACTTTACTTCCAAATCCTCTCATCTCTTCAAAACTCCAAAGCTACATGAGTATTCCAGAGTTGCGTCAACAAGTGTAAGAAACTGCCTGGCTGCCTCTAAAAATTACTTCCTTTTCATATATCTTCCAGATTTCACAAAGTCTATCTAATAATGGCTGGCCGAGTCAATTGTCAGTAAAAACCTCTGCAGCCCGGGCCTTTCTATGAGATCTAGTTTGCTTTTTCTTCTACTTCTGAGATAATCTGTGTGACCAGATGTAGAGGCCAATGGTAATAACACACCGGCCACCCTGTGTGCAGAAGTTGTGTTCCACTCCACACTTAATAAGGATAAGTTTAAGTGATAGAATTTACGAGAGAGTTTTAAAAACTGAATATGAGAAAATACATATAGGACACAGTATGTTTTTAAGCAATAGCATAAGACAATCAGGGGTAGGTTTCCTCTAGGTAGTGACAACTAATTTAGAAGAGAATTGATAGGACAAAGTGTTACATTTAGAAGGGACTCCATTAAGTGTGATGGCTTCCAAATTGTGTCCTCCTCTCAAACCATATTTTTCTTTTTAAATGGCCTTTTAAGGTGAAAAATACAGCACTTCACCCAAAATGGTGTGGAAACAAATGGTTCTCAAGTCTCTATTCTTCATCTCAGGCCAAACCACCCCAACACCAGCAATCTAAAGCCCCTTGGTGCTTGGAGAGAAGGTGCTATGCATGTGAATGTGCCCGTGGCTCTTTCATTTGTCTGTGGGGCTCCTTTTTCTAAAGCAGCAGGGGAAACTTCAGAAAACCAGCTTGTCATGCCAGAAGTGTTTGGATGGGCCAGGCTCTTATCCTTCTTTCAATTCTCCTGCTGGTTTCAAAGAAAGGATGTGGCAGAAGACACATGCAGAAGGTGGCAACATTCTTAAGGCCCTTTATCAATACCACTGCTTTCTTTAAATTGTAGCTTGGTCTCTTGTTTGAGAGGCTGAGATTTTAGCACTTTTAAAGGGAACCATAAGTGAGAAATCTCCTAGGTGTTAAGCTTTGGAGTGGCTTCAACCCAAAATACGAAAAAATGAGATTAAAACACAGAAAGTCAAGTAATATTAAGAGAGATCCAACAAACAAAATATCATAAATATGCATATATGTTTCAGTCTTTCTGTTTAAACCAAATGCTATTTAACCAGTTTATGTCGGCATCTAGTACAGGTGCCAAAGGAATAAAAAATCAAAAATCTGAAAAATTTTAAAGCCGCTTAAAATAAGCTATGATTCTAACAGCTATATATTTAACAATAATGTTTAAAAATTACTAAAACCTACCCCATTGTGTCAAGAAGCAAAAAAAAATCTATTTATGAACAGAACTTAATGACTTCATGTTTATGATGTTCAAATATCAAAGACCAAATTCCAAATAAAATTTCCTGCTTTTCTTAATTACCAATTAAACATCTTTCACTTTGACTTGACAGCCAGGTAGCATTCTCTATCTTCTCCAGAGATGTATATGCAATCTTTCCAATGTGACGGTATTATTACCCACAAAATTTTTAGCATCATCCCGTAATCATAAGAGACATAAAATATATCTTTATAAACCACAAGAGACTTAGCAAACCAGCAGTTATGCCGCATCTGCTTTAGTCCTTAAATATTTTAGCTTTAGAGGGTTAGTTAGCGGATCCCCCCCACCCCGATTTGCAGAGAAATAAAGACATCAACCTCTGATTCTGACATTCCACACAAAGCGATAATCTCCAATAGACAAAGACACAAACACATTGTACTGCAATTTGAAAGAATTTTAGAGCACATTCATATTTCACATCTATCAGAATTTCCCCTAAAGTGGTTTAATTTAACTATGAGAAATAAAAATGATGGCATTTAAATTATCTCCATTTTCACAATAAAGATAAAGTAACATCACTGTCTATCCAAAAATAATTTAATTTAGAAATTGGTTTAAGTGCCACAGATTCTGACTTTGGAGTCACGTAATGTACAAATAAACAAAAAGGCAATTGACAAGTATAAAGTGGGGTGCCTGGCTCAGTCAGAAGAGCATGGGACTCTTGATCTTGGAGTCGTGAATTTGAGCCCCATGTCGAGTGTAGAGATTACTTAAAATAAATAAACTTTAAAAAATAAGTACAGGCACACCTGGGTGGCTCAGTCAGTTAAACATCTGCCTTCGGCTCAGGTCATGATCCCAGGGTCTTGGGATCGAGCCCCGCATCGGGCTCCCTGCTCAGCAGGGAGTCTGTTTCTCCTTATCCCTCTGCTGCTCCCCCTGCTTACTCTCTCTCTCTCTGTCAAATAAATAAATAAATAAATAAATAAATAAATAAATAAATAAAATCTTAAAAAAAAATAAAAAGTAAGCATAAAGTTAATATGCCAACTAACCAGGAACACACTATCCCTTCTGTCTGGGCTGGCCTTTCTCCCATGGCCATCTGGTCAACATACCCTCCAAAATTCTCTTCAGAGAACATCTCTTTGAGGTAACTTCCCTGATTCCACAGTCTGAGTAGGAAGCACCTATCTAATATGTCCATCACAGCATTTATTCAATACCATGATCACGACTTACTTGTCCAGCTTCCCACCAGATAGCCTCAGAGAGCAGGGACCACATCTCAATTCTGTATTATTGAGTCTGTGTCAAGAATATAGTACATCCTCAATAAAATGTTTGGCCAACAAATAACTGAGTGTATGAAAATAGGGTTCCTCCACCTTGGAAATAACGTAGAATTAAGAATGTAAGAGCTTGTAGGAATTTTCTTATCCTCGTTTTGCAACTGGCATAGCTGAATCCCTGAGGAGCTAGGATGGGAAAGAACTCTGGCTTCCTGGCTCTGGTCTGGTTACCTTTGCATTCAGAAACAACTAAAGACACAGAGCAGAGGCATTAGTTTAA
Source organism: Ursus americanus (assembly GCF_024610735.1). Lineage (NCBI taxonomy): Eukaryota > Metazoa > Chordata > Mammalia > Carnivora > Ursidae > Ursus > Ursus americanus. Next base: position 21,163,447 of record NC_142162.1, read on the forward strand.
AGGTGTGAATCCATCTGGGCATTAGAGACGCCAGTCATATCTTCCATGGAGGGTAAAGGAAGAGAAGGACTTGATTTGGCAGAAAGTAAGCATCAGACTTTTCCAGGCTGGGGAACAGATGATATAGTTATATTGGAGCCTGATAAATCTGGTTGACTTGAGAAGAGAGAATAAGCTGAGAGTAATGGAAACCGAAGTCAGTGAACTTTTATGCAGTACGTGTGTGTGTATTGGTGTTGGGACAGGAATAGTGAGTAGGAAATGAAGGAGAAAGATTTGTGAGATTCAGAAAGTAAAGGACAGTAGAAAACTTCCTTAAAAGAGATTCTTTTTTAAAATATTTTTCTAAGGAAGTTTTCCCCAAATTGTGCTCTGAGGGGTATTAGCATCAGTGTTTCTCCAAAATAGGGCTGGTGGGGCAAATAAATGTCAGGAACAATATGAAGGGAACCAAATGAATGCTTGGTGTCGCTGCTCAGGCTATGCCACAGCCTGTCATAGGCTTAAATATATTCTAAATCTCCAAGAAGGAATTACGGTACAAATCAATTTCTAACTTTATTAAGATTTTAGGGGCACTGGGGTTCCAAGAATTTGAAAAAAAAAATGAAGCAGGATTCTGGTTTTCAACCAAAATTGTATCTTGAAACAATTCATTAACAATTTGTCAAACAATCCATTGAATAGGATTTGTCAATTATTCTACTAAAGGATTTCCATGGTCATATTTTCCCAGGTCAGACTCTAGAGACAGAGAAGCATTTCTTGGGTTCTTCTTTTGTATCTTAACTGTTCACAATCCCACCCCCAAAATTACAAAACCTGACTACTCCGTAGAACTTTGACCCCCCAGGATGTGGAAAACGGGGTTTAGAAATGGGGCTGGAAAATGTTCTTAAGAACTTTCCTATCTCAAAGACAATTGAATCATTAGACGTTGATTTTAGGCTGGGCTGTTTTCTCTAACCTTTCCCATTTCCTATTTTCCGCATATTTCCTCAATGACCTATTATAAAAACAACAGCTATTATTTAGTATTTGGCTCTATATGCCTAAAATTTCTGCTTCGGAATGATTTTTAGACACCGAAGATGAGTCTCAAGCCTAAGATCACTTTCCTTTCGGCAACACCGTCTGCATCTTTCCTGAATCGGAAGTGGGACGGGGCTGCGGCCACGTGACGTCAGCGTGCCAGCCACGAGTGTGGGAGACTTACGCGTATGAAGGGCGGAGACGGGGAGGAGAGAAACGGAGAGGAGATGGTGGGGGGCGGGATGTTAAGGGGAAGAAAGGAGAAAGCGACAGGAAGAGAGGAAGTGCTGCTTTGGATAAAGTACATCGACAGACGTCAAGTGCTCCTCCCTCCCCTCCCCCTGGCGATGCTACGTCTTGTTTACTGAGCGTACAAGTACGAAAAATCCGCTTTTACTTAGAACTGTGTTAAACACCACCTGCCTGCCCTCTGAACCTTGCTGTCCTGGGATGAGGTCAGCCCGGCGAAGGGCTCCAGTTCCATAAGCAATCCTGTCATTCAGGCTAACAGCAGTGATTCACTCACAGGAGGCAAAAATGACTCAATTGTTGGGCTTTATTGACTCCAGGGAGCACAGCTACTCTATCATTACCATGGAGTGCAAACACCCTGAGCTCTGTTTTGGTCCACTTAAAATTACTATTTGCTGTGAAGGATTGGCAAAGCAATTCTTAAAATGATGGGCGTGAAAGTCAGGCGAGCGCCATTATGGGCTTTTCCTTCCGTTTAAGCAGAAGGAAGCAGAGGAGGACTTGTTCGGAGCCTGACCCACTTCTGTAACCTTTTGTTCACTTTGCTGTATTAACATATATTAACCGGAGATATAAGCCCCAGGGGGGATAACAGCCTCATGACCAAATTATGCTTCCATTTTCATGGGTAACCTCTCCTTGGGTGGAAATTAAACCCCAATATAAATACATTTTAGGTCCATACAGAATTGAGGAGGAATGCCAAAAAACAAACGCTGAACAACAGTCCTACAAAGACCACGACAACGACGGAGGGGTCGGGAAAATTATACACTAGAGGAACTATTTGAAAAACCAAATAAATTTAATTAAATAAGTTACAAAATTATTTTCCCCGTCTCTTATCTACTCCCCTTGGTTAATATCCATGACATACTGATGTTGCATAATTGCGCTCATGGAATGCTGCAGCTCGGAGCCATAATGAGCTGCCTTTGCACAAAGGCAGCAAAAGTGGTTTCCCTACAGAGTTATCTTCTCAATTATTTATACTTGCAACACTTTCACATAATGGCAGTTTTAAAATCAAACAAACAAAGCAAACTGTACAATAAAGGAAGGAGACAAGAAGGTGCAGGGACCTTTTCCTCTCTCTTTTGAACACCAGAAGGGAAAGGCACGCCACATAAAGTCAACTGAATTTGGTTCCTCAAAGTCTCAGGGGCCTTGCGCCCAGACAACATCAAAGCCTCTGAGATTGCCACCTTGCTGAGGGATTAAACAAGCCCCTGCATACCTGCGTTGCTTTTAATCTGTCATATCCAAATATATAAAGGAATGCAAACTTTATTTTTTTCCTTTTACAACTTTGTCTTTGAAAATTCCTAACAAGAAGACTTGACCCCCACCTCTACTCCTGGGGGGGAGAAAGGTGCTAACGTGTCAAAATGATGTCGGTGTAAACAGAAAATGGCCCCCAGGCTGTGGAGGGCCTTGCTAGTTTTTATGATGTTTGTTTCCACTGTCCACACCTCAGAAACCCAGACGCAAAAGGGGAAAAAGCTACCTTGTGGTTTATGTTACACAGGAGTACACAAAATAAGACAAATGGTATGTTTTAACATGAAGGTAACATTTAATGTTATTTCTAATATTTAATTTTGGAATCGCTTTGAAATGCACTGTCTACATCAAGCTCTGATGGACTTTGTTCCTCGCACTGAGCTCTATAGCCTGGTCAGAGTAGATGCTTAATAAAAATGTTAGCTAGGTTATTTTTCCAAGTTAATCCATAGATGTGATTGAGGAGCTTGTATTTTAAGAAACTAAAAGTCAACTTTTGACCAGACATATACTTTGGATCTGCATAAAACCTATATTTCATGTAAGGCTCTCCATTAAACGAGCATAGGCTTCAGCCTTCGGGAGGTGGTTACCATTTTGAAGAGTTGTTCCTCATCAAATAATGACCACTCACATATCTGTGACTGAAGAGACTCACTGGCAATGCCAGGGAAACACAGCCTTAATATCACCGAGTAGCCATTTCCCAGTAACAAAATGTTAAAGCAACGATTTCCTTAAAGTCCTGCAGGGAAAGATTATAAAGACAAAGCGAAAGTATGATAATTTTAAACGCCTCAAAATTTGTCTCTTGCAATATGCCTTCACGCTCATACACTGAATGCACACACACAGACTCATTTTTCATTAAGGGTACTCTTTGACTTTAAATCTCCCTTGACTTGACAATTTAAAACAAAAACCAAAAAAACCTTAAGGAGATTTTTTTTTTTTCTTTGCAAGCACACAAGAAGGATCAGAAGGAAAAAAACAAATATATCATACTGAAAGGAAATCAGACCATGACCCATAACCCACCTGAGGACAGGCTGTGGGTGGGGTTGTCAGAGTTGGGACTGAGTTGGGATCCACCATACTGTTTTGCTTTGCCCCAGGAATTAAATGGACTGGATAGTGCATTGTGGCCACTGGCTACTTCTTAATGCTCTTCTTAGCCTTGGAGAGCTAGGGTTGAGACGTATTTTGTTGCCTACTTCCTTTCTTCCTTCTTCCTGTTCTCACCTCCAAGGCCAAAGCACTTGATGGTGTGCTGGGAGCTGAGAGATGGTGACCCAATTCTAACTACACCCCATTACTTGGCCTCCCAGCAGCACTAGCCACCTTTAATACCGAAAATGATCTTTCCAAGTGTGTCCATGTGTGATAAAAGATAAGGGTGATACCAGGAAAATGCAGATGATGGTAAGAAAACTCTTGTGCCAGATTAAAAACACATCCTTGCTGTAGGCAAATATAAACCCGAGTGAACGCTGATGTACTGCAAATACACCCTATGCTGGGCATAACGTGCTTTTCAAAGACACTGATGCAATGACTAGGATGTAATTAATCTGTATGTGAGACATTAGTTAAATGTTGAGGGCTAGAAGAGAGTTGGGTAGTTTTTGTAATTTGGAATATGGGCAAGTTCCGAAGGGAAAACTCAAGATTCTGTGAATGGGCTTCAGTTCATTTGAAAAGCACTCTTCTGGCAGTCAAAACCGATTTAAATGTCAGTAGATTATGGGTGGAAGTGAGCTGGTTTGGAGAGTAAAACCAAAAGCTGGCTGGGCCTTGAGAGGGTGTGACTCTCATCCCCGTGAGGGTCCCACTGATGGGACAGAAATTGCTATCAGCGGCTTGAGGGTAATAATATTACAGGGCCCTCAATTCCCAAATGTGACAGATTCGTCAGAAACCTTAACCTCTATTTTTTGCAGCTTTCCTCAACCACAGCAACAGATTTTCTCTTAGTAGAACAGCCAATTAACCAAGCATTTAAAAACCCACAAATCTATATCAATGGCTTTGCAAGACAAAAAGAAAGATGTGTGAAGTAAACACTTAATCATTGTAAAACACCCTGATCCAGGATGTTCAAGAGCCAAATAAGTTGAAACAGGTTATGGTTGAAAAAATTAATTTGAAAAAAAAATCAGAAGAAATGACATTTTTTCTCTCTCTTCCTGCAAGCAACCCATAGATTGGCTTTTACGTTTTAGTTCACAGAGACCCGTCCTTCAGTTTACCCTTGACTAGTGGCAAATCTGATAAGGGTTGGCACAAATATGCTGAGCCTGGTTTACAATTTGTTTTGCAACTTCCCTTCCCAGATAAACATAATCCCAGTACAACTTCTAAAAAAAAAAAAAAAGTTGGGTTTACTTGTCCTGTGCTTACAGATTTTTTTTCTTCTAAATGTTCCCTCAGGATGCTGGCTTGCAACCTAAAAAAGGCTTGGATTTCAGCTTCAGTCTCCAAGGTATTCTACTGTTCAGCCGGGCCGTGTGCTAGGAGGGAGGCTCTCTACCTTGCTGATTTAATTAACAGGATTCTTTTCATTATTATGGGGATTTAGTTTCTTCTTGCCTTTCAGTGTTTGAGAAACAGTGATTTATGCTTTATATTTTGAAGGAAAATTTATTGTTCTTTGACAGCTGAGGCTCAGTAAATTCCCAGCACCGAAGGGACCCCAGGGAGGTGTCACAGTTGCCCTTCCCTGCCCACCTAAATGCTGTCATATCAAGGGCCCCTCCAGAAGTGAGAAGAGCCATCAGCTGTTCAATGCCCATCCCACTCCTCCTCCCTCTGATAATTATACCAGCAGGGGTTGGCCCATTCCCATTTATGGGATTATTAGTATTAGTAGGTTGATCAGTAACTATGAATAACTGATTCATTTAAGTGAAGCAAACAGTCCATGAATCTTTGGATTGGATCTAATCTCTTAACTAAACGCAACGCGCTGAATTCAGTGGTAGACCGGCTATACTTACTATGATGACCACGGCTAGACCCAAAATCGGGACGAACGTTCTAAATAGGAGTATGCATATGGGGGCAATACAAAGGCACCTGAAGTTAGTGCTGCAGAAAATCTGTCATAGTCATCACAGCTCTCTTGGATTCCCGCTCTTCTAAGCTACACAGTCATCAAATTCTGACTTGGAGAAAGAGTGAAACACGTAGTGAAAACTCTCGAAGACTCCTAGCAAATTCACACTTTAGGTGAAAAACTTTAGGCATCAATTTCCCCTATAACCCAAAGCTCCTTTTCTAAGAGGGCTTTACGACGTACCTTCATTCACATTACTGTAATGAACATTTATGGAGCTAGGCGCTAAACACGGCCCACATGTGCCCTCTTATTTAATTCTCACAAAAACCTTATGGAGCAAGGAATACTATCAACATTCCCACTTTATGGTTGGGGAAACTGAGATTTAGCGAAGTCCAATAATATGCACAATACAATGTTAGGAAGCGGCACAGGTGGGACTCAGGTCCGGGTGTTTTCTGACTTGATGTGTCGTCCACGGACAGGTTACGCTGCCTTTCCAGCATGTATATACTGGCAGTGAGAAAAAAGAGTTAGGCTGAACGGTGTTCCCTCCCCAGACTTATATGTTGAATTCCAGTCCCCACTACCTCAGAATGTAACCATGCTTGGAGATAAGGTCTTTAAAGAGGTAAGTTAAAATGAAGCCATCAGGGTGAGTCTCTAGTCCAATATGACTGGCGTCCTTCTAAGAGGAGGAAGAGGCACCAGGGAGGCAGGCACACAGAGGAAAAACCGCGTGAGGACACACAGAGAAGGCAGCCAGGGGAAAGCCAAGGATGCAGGCCTCTGAAGAAACCAAACCTGCTGACATCTTGATCTTGGACTGCCAGGCCCCAAAACTGTTAGAAAACGGATTTCTGTTGTTTGAGTCACCAAGTCTGTGGCATTTTGTTAGGGCAGCCCTAGCAAGCTCATGTGGGAAGTGACGGGGAAACAGGGGCTGGAAGAAAAGCAGAAACCAAACTTCTGATTTGGGAAGATGGCCGCTTCCTCTCCAGAATCACTGGAGACGCCCTACCATCATTGGCGGCACTGGCTCCTCTCCACCTCACATACACCTATGGCTAGCCCTTGTTTTCCATGAAAAAACTAAGCAAAAGTTGTAGAATGGCAAATGGGATGGCTAAGGCAATGGGGACAGAGTTCTGAGAAGAAAGCCATCTTAGGTGTGAGAAAGGCGGTGCTTTTCAGTCAGAGAAGGGGAAAGGCAGAGGGCTGGTGAAGTGGGTGGAGAGAGTTTTGGAGTTATCTAGACGAGCTGCTTGAGCACAAGCCACACACACACACACACACACACACACACACACACACACAGTTTGGGGCTAGGAAATTAGGAATAGCTGGGATCACTTTTACTGTCTTCTCAGAAGGGGCCTGCAGCTGGAAATGTCCTGGAACCAGGGAACATCTCGAGAACAGCCTGACACCAAGGTCGCTTTGTACTAATAGATTCTTTATCTGGTATCTCCCCGTCAGGCAGGAAAAGGGAGGCAGGTTGTGGACCCAACACATCAAATGGAGCCTTGGAAATTACTTAATTTCTAGACCAGGACTTTTAACTTATCTAGACTCATTCATTCTCTAATAGGTTCTAAGGAAGAATAAAGGAAAAATAAAGTTGCATATAATTTTATTGTGGTTAGCATTTTCAGAATCTTTAAAATCTAGGGAAATGAGTGTGGGAATGTGGTCCAGCTAGCAAAGACAAAATAAGCCACCACTCTGAAACGGACTCAACAGGTCCAAACTAATTTTCTCATTCATCAGGTCTGCAGGGTTATTTGAGAGTTGTGCTTTCAAAATTTGAATTCTCTTTGTTTATTCAGCCTGTCTATCAGGATTCCCAAATTCAGAGCATAATTCTGTCCTAAAAATCCAGGCTTCTCAAATTTTCCCACAAAGAAAATCTTCAACAGATCTTTATCTTTAACCATACGCTAAGGAAACACCTGGGTAAAATGCTAGCCACCAAATCATCATCATACCGAATATAACAAAAAAATTTTGGGTCAGTGAAAGAAGAAAGCAAGAGAACACGTGAAGAAAACTAACACAATGGTGAAAAGTTCATACCGTAGACATAACTAGGATTTCCTGCGGGAGCTTCTCCTTGCCTGTCTCATCTCTACGCCACCTGTAATGAATCCCATTCCCCTTACGCACGTGGTGCATTTTCCCTTCCAACAGTCTCCTGGAGCTCCTATTTTATCTCCTTTCTTATAGTTACGGTCTTTGACTATTTGCAGAAATTCTAGAAGATACAATTGTTAATCCCCTTGAACAAATATTTACCCAGTGGCTGCTGCCTATTGGCATTGTACTGAGGGCCTTAGGAGAAGGCACACAAAAGAAGAACTTGTAGGAGAGGCCATATTTGCCAAAGGGAACAAGGCACTCGATTTGAGATTAATTTCATGCCTTACAGATCCCCTAATTTAATTGGAGAAATAAGACCTACACCTATCCATCAATCTGTTAGGTTTTGTGTGATGATAGAAACAGTACAATTTAATGGAATGAGCACGGGCTTTAGAGACTTGGGTTTAAACCCCAGCTATATTGCTGTCTGTGTGGTTTTGGACAAGTTCTCTAACCTTTCTATGTCTTATTATCCTCAACTGTAAATGAGAATAAATTGTATGACCTACTTCAAAGGGTTGCCCTGAGGATGAAATGTTAAGGCCAATATATATTGGAAAGGCATCAGAACAGCATCTGAGAATTAAAAGGAAAAATATTTAAATTGTTCTAAAATAAATTTCCAATGTTTATAATCCTCCAAACACTGCAAGACACACCCAGATGAAGAAAATTCCGTCTTGCTCTCAGAAAGCTTAAAGTTGAGCAGTGAAGAGATGGCCGTGCTCCAAGATAAAGAAGTCTCAATGGCAGGAGAGTGCTCACAGGTGTACAGAGAGGATGGATATTATAGGGGTAAGAGTGGGAGGAGGACAGGAGGCTTTGGGCTTCTCTTAAAGGATTCTGCTAAGTGGCAATGGGAAGGACAGAAGGAGGCAGAACGTACCACATAGAGGTAACTACACAGAGACTGCAAGTACTTCTAGCTAACATGCTTAGTGTAAAAGATGCTAGACTGAAGTTAGAGATAGATTTAAATCCTACTTTGCAATGGGTTACCTATTTGACCTCTCTGATTTCACTGTTTCTCATTTGTAGAACGGAGAGAACACATACCTCATAAATGCATTGTAAATATTAAGGATTAACTACATAGGTGACACATTTGAAATACGATACATTTTTAGTATATTTTTTAAATCTTTTTTTAAGTTTATTTTTTTTAGTAATCTCTACGCCCAGCGTGGGGCTTGAACTCATGACCCCAAGATCAAGTGTTGCATGCTCTTCTGACTGAGCCAGCAAGGCACCCTGATATTTTTTAAATCTTAGAGTAATTAGAAAATCTTTCAATATTGCCAGAAGTCTAATTATTTTCTAGGTTATGTGTACAGCGGCCTGATCATATCACTTATTTCTAGTATCACGTAAACTCTGGAGCATGAGCTCCAAAGTTTGTGTTATTAACTTGCACTTAGTCACTGTTTTACATAGAATAAACCACCATTGGAATCTCAGTGGAACAAAGTAAATAATAAGGGAGATAACTTGAATTTTCAGTTATTTTGTTAGGTTTTATCTTTCAGGGCATTTTATTTGTCTCTCTACACTGGGACAGATAAACATAAATGCAATAGGTGGACCTCTGTTCAGAGTTGACAAACTATTCTTTTAAATATTTAGGCATATAAGAAAAACATACTCATTCTATCCATAGTTCCTTGAAGTCAAGGACAATGGAAGCCAAAATAGCTAGTGTTCGGAGCATGGGTATTGTTGCTGAAATAAGAAGAAGAAGTGGGGGCTGGAGATTAAAGTCCCAGAAACACGTAGCAATCTATACCTTTCTTCTACAGCCACTTCTTTTGATTCTCAGAAGTCTTAGAAGGTGAGGGCGAGGATGAGGCAGAACCTGTGTTGTTGACTAAAGCAGATCTGCTGAAACTCCATTACCTGGAGCACATGGGGGATGGTTCTAGAGATGGAGCAGAAATGTGGTAAAAAGACCTCCATGCTGACTTTTGGCAGATGAAGCTCTCTTATTCCTCATTTTCACCACATGAACAAAGTAGAAATACCATCTTGACCTAGTTGACAAGGGATACATTCTCAGACACTCCTGTGTTCTGATGGTAAAAATAATTAATAAATTACATGCTAATCAAGTCCTTCATTTAAACAAAGAGAAAGTTTCTGCAGAAGGTACATGGAATCGTGTCGTTCTGCATCTTGTACCTACAGTGGAACTGATGGATCCGACATACACAACTGGAGGTTCAGAATTAACCTAGACTCAGGGCTGGAGTGTAGCACAGGATTCTGTCTTCTGTTGGTAAAAGCATCCTTCGAAGGTTTAGAAAAGTCAGGAAAAAAACTCCTGTGGTTCAGTTTCAATCCGAAAGAGCCAAATAAATCTAGTAAATTTTCTATTCATTAATCAAAAATGGTCTATAAAGTTCTCTAGGATGCAACCCCTGTAGAATGGATTTTTAACGAGATGTTTGCCCTGGTGATAGGTATCACCAAGAAAAGATGTCCTGCGATGCCTGTGAAATATGAAGGATTGACTCAAAGAATTCTATGTACCTCCATGAATTATCTCAATCGTAGGGCCAAAAGGAGGAGCATGGACAATGACAAGAGAGATGATCAGTTCCAACAGCACATGACGTGGAAACACACATTCTGCTCAAGAATAGTCGCTTGCCTTGTTTCCGAAGTCATTAACTAAACCCCAGACTCCTGATACTGTAGACTATTTTCTGTGGTTTAGATCATTTCAAGGACTTGATCATCACAACACTTTCAAAGGAAAAACAAAAACAAAAAACCCAACAAAGCTCTTAGTCTCTTACTTTAACTCATGGAGTTCACAGTTGCTTTTGCCTCACTGTCTTTGTCTTTCTACTCTTGACCCACAGTGGGAAAGAATATGGTTCACCCAAAGCATGCTCCCACCTTTCAGGCTGTTCCCATGGATATTTCAGCGCCGCTTAGCAATAACTCCAAACTTAATACCCTGTGAAGACCGATAGACCAGTGACCTAGCACGGCTGAAAAAAAAGAAATTTGAATGGTCCTGCCAAGCAGAATACAGCACTACAACATGTTGTAAGGAACACAGACTCCAGTACTGATTGGAGAGCAGAGGGAAAAGCAGCTATACAGAGAAACCAAAGAAAGCAAAATGGAAATTAAAAATGGACTTAGTTTGTCCTGAAGAGTGAGGGCTCAGTCGTGGGAAATCCCCCCCTCAAAGGTCAGGAAAGGAAAGATATTCTCAGAATATCCAAAGAGGCCCATGGTCACCGATGTGGACTACAATGGAAATGAACATTTTTGGCCGAGGAATATCCTTTTCTTCGGACAAAGCTGCCTCCATTATCTTCAATAATTTCACTGAGCTCTTGCCACAGGATAATAGAGCATATGGAAAAGAATCTGAAGGTGTCCAAGAGAGACCCTTGGGGTCAGAGTCACCTCTTGAAGGTCTGGCCCTGGGCTGAAGCTTAGGAGTTCTGCAACAGTGAATAAGCCACCAAACCTTGAAGAGCCTGACTGCCTCACTTGTAAAAGCGGAATAATTATTTAAACCTTGTTGACTTCACAGGGCTGATGCAAGAATCAAATGGGACAGCGTAGACAACAAGTGCCTTGAAAACTGTAAAGGGCTATAAAATAGAAGGTGGTGTGGCACAGAGGTATTTCATTAAGGAATCCAAAGCTCTTTTTTTCTTTTCTAACCTCATTGTACATCATAATTCCTGTTATCCCTTCTTATTTTTTTGAATGTCCAGTTTTACGAGAGTTCATTTAAAAGGGCAGAAACAAACACCATAAACCTAAAGGAATAGAGTTTGATTTTGTTTTCTTTTCTCTCATTAATATTCTGTATCAAATTGTGAAAAATCGCTTTGGGAACCTCAATTTTTCTCATCTTTGTAATGAATAAAGTGTAACTTTCCAGGTAATGTTTTATATTATTTAGAAGAAAGTCTCCTGAAATATACATCTTTCCTTAATAAAATCTGAAATTATTAAAGTCCTCCAAAAATGAACAAAAAGAAATACCCCCAAACAGTATTTATTCTTAGGAGTTGTTAAGTCTCCTTACCAATAATATGTCAAACAATTCTATCTGCAGCAATTGATGGAAAAGAAGCTGCCCATAGAAATACAAAAGGCATTCGGTTGCTGGAAGGTACCAAAGGTACTTGTAAAGTCAGCTGGATTAAGGCCAATATACAATAAATCAAGTATGAAACAACCACAGAATCGCAGTTTGCCAAGGAACTTCATGTTTTCAGATTGTGGCCCACTTTTCCTTATTCTTTCTGATGCTATCATCTTAGTCTAAAGTTCTTTGGCCATATATGATCATTCTGATGGGAAGACGTGACTCAGTCAATGTATAGATTTGATAACAGGCTTACAGAAAGCAGGCTCCCAACTAGCTAGTTTCTGGCCACCGAAGCTCCTTCACTCCAAAGCGTAAACTCCAAACTGAGTTAACACCTCTTAACATGCCTTAATACAGTACTAATCCTCCCCGAAACGGGTGGACCACTGCTAGCTGAGATGACCGAGAAGCATCTTGGTATCGACCACGTGCTCTGGCGAGTCAGTGATAAAGAGAGAACAGGAAGAGCAAAGAGAAGAAAACACACACCAGATTGGGACCCGAAGTCCTTCTTCGCTGAGTCCTCCCGTGAGCTTCCTCCGGCACATGAAACGATCCTACCCCGAGCGCCCTGCCGTAAATGCTGCCAGCCCTAGTTCAGTTCACCTTGACACGCTCAGAAGGGAAATATAAAATGGTCATCTTGAATGGCAAAAATAGCAAGCCCGGCCACGTAACCTCCCTCTGTACGGGCTTGGCTGAAACATCTGTGGGAAAAGGGGCTGCAGAGAATTCAGTGAGACCTAGGCAATGCGAAAACCTTTCTATTCTCTTCAATTACTCAAAAATGGGAAAGGAGCATCATTTTCAAAAGAACAAATGCTACACAAGACATGCCCTTTAAATCCTTTTGAAGGTTCTGTGACCTGTGAAACTATCTGCAGTATCAGCAGGAGAAAGCCCTTTCCAGAACAAATGCCCATGTTTTATGTGTACTGTATTTGCTAATCATTACTTCATAAGCAAGAGTAGATATACAGTGGGGCTATAAATAATGGCGGGAATGTAAAAGTGAATTGATCTGTCTGGCTATCTAGTAATACTCCTGGCACAAGACCAGTCTTGAACGACTGCCAACTACCACGGAGCCAGCCAGTGATTTGTCTGGGGGTCCTGCCCTGTCAGGCAGAAAAGAGTCTTAAAGCTGAACTCCCACCAGTGTGCGCACCGCCTCCGTCACGGCCGCGAGCAGGGCCCGCAGAGTCCCCTTTCACGGAACCTGTCCGAAACTCACGCTAACACCCTGGCGCAGAAGAACGCGAAGAAAACCAGAGAACCCAGCCCAATTTAAAAATTAATAAACACCTGGAAAACCCAGGCTGGGGTTAGGAGAGGAAAAACATGAAAATACGCATCTTCAGCCAACCCAAACTATGGGGAGGGGGGTCAGTGGGAACTGGGGTGTGGTCCCAGAGGTTCCTGAAGTTAACTACATATACTTGCCATAAACCTTCATCCATCGGGGTACCAAACTTGACCGTGACTAGCCGTGGGCCTGGGGGTGCAGAGCCGTCGGGACCTTCCTTTGGAAGCGGCACTTGCGTGGTTCTGGACGTGGCAGCAACAAGCCCAACGAATTGGATCAGCTCACCCTCCAAAGGGGGAGCCTCCCTGACAAAGACGTGGGGGTGGCTCAGGAGCAGCTCTGACAACCGGAGTATTTCAAAAATCCCCTTCGCAAATGGAGACACGGTCACGGACCGATCACCTCCCTCGATTCCCTCCCAGGCTCCTGCCTTCGCCCCGCTCTCTTTCTGAAGAAGGCGAGTCTGATCTCAGGACTGGTGGCATAAACCACTCTTCCCTGCGTGGACACAGCAAGACAGCTCCGGCACTCACCCCAGGATGCCTTGCAGGGATGCAGTAATGCGCTTGTCTGGCACTGTTTCTTGCATCCCTTAAGGCTGTCTCCCAAGTTCTTTCTTTGTAAAGACCAGCCTGGCTCAAGGAAAAAAAAAGGGGGAAGAAAAGGAAAGGAAAGGAAAGGAAAGGAAAGGAAAGGAAAGGAAAGGAAAGGAAAGGAAAAGAAAAAAGTAAAGAAAGAAGGGAAGAGAAAATTCAAGACGAAATGAAAAGGAAGCAAAAAAGGAGGAAAAAAAAAAAAGAAAATCTCAACAACGATGAGCTCAGTCCCAGCCTCTGCTAGGTGCACTTGATTCATGGGCTTTAGGCAGATCAGGCTCTGCCTGAGTGTTTATTATACATGGTGCGATATCCTTACAAATAGATAAAGTAACAGAGAAGGCTTTCATGGAGATAGAGGGGTGCACCGTGTGAATCAAGAGTTGCTAATTATTTAAGGATTGGCAAGTTGAATTTCCTCAAAGTGATGCATGTTTATGGCTCAGAGACCACAGAAGGGTGAGGCAGCTGCTTTGTTTGGATATTTTTTCATTTTTTATTGAATTTCATAAATACCAACCAAATTCAAACAAAACTGATTTAGATTTCACCTCATCACTTAAAATATATTTTGTCGAGTACAGTCTGTGCAGTAATCCTCTGCTATACTTTAATTTGGTTTTAATTTTATAGGCCCTGTTTTAACTGCATATTTCCAGACCTTTATTTCTCTCACAGCTCTTAGCAAAATGGTAGCTCATAAACACAAGCTCTGCTGTATAGACTTTGCATTTCATCCCAAAGTATTTCCTTTTTTATAGCCGTGGTCTTTCCATCTTAGTGCTGTGAGCTTGGGTCACAAATCTCCCTGCTATTCCAGTGTGTGACATCTTCGCTCGTTTGCCGCTGCTCATTAACAAACAATACTGCTGTGAAATTGGTTTAATGACAAAGTAATAAAATTGCTATTCTGCTCACAGATTGCCTGAGGCACTTTGAGCTCCTACAAGGCTTACTGTGGGTGCCAAGATACATTAAGCTGCTTATTCGTAAAAACTGCATCATCCGTTTTTTCACAGGTTTTTTCTCTTTCCTATCCAGCCCTGCTTCTTTTTATCTTCAAATAAAAAGATATATTTGCTTATGTTCTTCCAGGCTGTCAAATTTTTACTTGCATGCATATTTCTGGAAAATGAAAGTGTATTTCATTTCATTTCTTTCTTTTTTTTTTTTTTTCTGGAAAGGTCACTCTGTCCCCAATGCAAGGTTGTCCCTGGACGGAACATCCACCGCATACAACATTAAAGCAGACTTATTTTCGCACATTACGTAAGTGGGAGCCAGGGTCGTTTGAACCTATTTTGGGAGAGCAAGGGAATGAAACTATTTATGGAATGGTTTTACCTTTGCAAAAAGCAAGGCTTGGAGAATCCTTACAATTTCTTGTCTCCTATTAAAACTGAAAATTTTACATGAAAACAACCCATACAACTCTGGTAGGGACTACTCACATTAATATTTTATGAATAATAAAATATGTCTGCATTAAAGCAAAAATCTTCAGCAGGCACCTGTTTTCCATAATGAATTACATGTTCTGGGAAAGTAGCCTTTTTCCATTTGTCTAATGCCCATCCAGACCTGAAGATTTACTGCTGCAAGACAACGGGGAAATAACCCAATTGCGGTTTGACAGGTGGGCAGGTCTTGATAATTATGGCCAGACATCTTAACACTGTGCAACTGATGTAAATAAACATCCAAAGCACAGATCAATATTGCTTTCCTACTTTTGCATTTTGAACAACACATGCTAGCAATTTACATCCTTTCTCTCTTTCTGGCTGATTGGAAAGGCTGCATTCATTTAAACACATTGCATGCATACACACACTCCACATATTTCATTTAAAAGTATTCAATACACCCAACAGCCAGGACTGTACTTTATAATCACATTACAGTCACCTGCTGGTATATTTCTATTAATTACGTAAACTGATATCTCAAGAGCTCCAAAAAAACATCCGAATTGGCCATTTGAATACCTGCAATGCCTGGATGATAAAGAAAACCCAGACCACGTTGGCAAAAAGATGAACCATCAAGAACTTGGGTAGATTTCCTCCTGTCTGTGCACCTGGCATTCTTGACAATTTCATGAACTGTAGGTGTTTTCTCTTCTACATGCATCTGACCTCATAAATCTCAGCAACTGAGATTTTATTACAGAAGCCAAAAGATTTGCAAGGCTTGTCATTCCTGCCAAGAGGCTGACCCCCTGAAGGTAAGAGAGGGCCTGATGCTGTTTGAGGGGGTCCTACTGGGGGAGGAGATAATCCAGGGATACAGAGAGAAGCAGCATGAGGAACAAGGTGAACTGTTTCAACAGAGCAGTTTCGAGGGAGCCAGGAGGGAACCTGGAGAAAAGGCAAGAACAGACAGATGGAAAAGAAGGAACCGAGGCTCTGGGGGGAAAATAAGATGAAATTTAAAAAGAAACGATACCCCAAAATGAGAGGATCAATAAATATTATCCATACATTGTTTATTCTAGTCTTTGGACCTTGGAAAGGAAATGTCATCTACCATTTCAAGAGCCCAGTATGAGTTCATTGGATGTGTAGCTTCTCCCACAGCATTTGATGTTAACACCCCCTTTTCTCTTTTCATAATATCCTTATGAAATAGGAGAGTGAGAGGGATGAAGAAACATGCCTGACATATTTTAATAGGAGAAACAATGGGCTATAGAGGAAGTGACCAAGAGACTCTCTCAGGGGTGTAAGGCTAACTTAAATCTCTGAAAAGAATACCTGTTCTTTTCTTGAAGTGTGTTAGTATGCCTGCGTAAGTCATTTTCTCTATATTGAGAAGCCGGCAATAAATCCTGTGAGCTGTTTGTATCTCAATGGTATACATTATAAAACTCAGGTATTTAATTTGGAATTTTGATAAATATCACAAACGAAGGCTTTAGAGAAATAAAAAAAAAAAAACTACTGCTAAAAATATATCTTTAGACTTGGCCAGGATTTCTGGTTTTCATGACCATTTTGCCATGACAAAATTTGAGGCCAACCGCCCTCAGATATGGGATTCAGAAGCCCCTAAGTATTCAAATACCAGAGACTGTCTTTATTTTGTGAATGCCTCCATAAAATATTCCCTCACCAAAAGCATTAAAATAAAAATTGTGAAAAATAAAAATCATACATAATGGTGTCAAGAACTATTTTCAGAAAGGAAGTTGGACATTCCTGACATTCAGTCTCTATGTTACCTGTTAATTAATGATATTTATTATTAATCTCTCCCCATATGCAGAAAAATATACCAGGCTTTTCCAAGAATAGAAAGAAATTAAAAAATGTGATATAGGGGCGCCTGGGTGGCACAGCGGTTAAGCATCTGCCTCCAGCTCAGGGCGTGATCCTAGCGTTATGGAATCGAGCCCCACATCAGGCTCTTCCGCTATGAGCCTGCTTCTTCCTCTCCCACTTCCCCTGCTTGTGTTCCCTCTCTCACTGGCTGTCTCTATCTCTGTCGAATAAATAAATAAAATCTTAAAAAAAAAATAAAAATAAAAAATGTGATATAACAACAGAAAAAACAATAGTGACAAGAGCTACTTTTTGGAACTCTTACCAAGTATTATAGTATTCACAACAATATTCTGAACCAAGGGCATTATTTCAGTTTGACAGATGGGGAAACTAAGCCCCCAAATTCAGGTTCAGATAGTTAATGATGAGACCAGATGCAAACTCAGATCCTTCCTGTTTCAAAATCCGTCCTTTCTAGTGTATCTTGCTATTCCTCCATATGAAGCAACTTCTGAAATATGTACCAATGGCTACCTGTGTGTGGCTACAGACCAGTGTAATAATATGGATTCTTCTAGGAAGTGCCAAGTAGGTTACGTACTTTGGTTACTTAACCTTTTACATAAATGGAGATTAAACACAAGATAGTCCTTATTTGAGAAAACCCTGAGGCATTTAGGTAATATACAAGAAGTATTTAGATACTTTTTAAAGAAAGTTATGATTTAAACACAGTCAATATTGTCGTACTTGGCTTAATGAGAACTAATAATAAACAACATCTTTTGTCTTCCATTGTGGGCCAACTTCTCCATTCTACATGGCCAAGGACTACACCATTAATGCCGGTGAGCTCTTGGAAAACAGGTAGCACAGCTTTTATAAAGGGAAAGCAAAAAGAAAATAATTTACAGCTCATGATCAAATTGGTCATCGATGATTCCATTATAAGCATTATTAATAAAAACAAATAATAATTATACACTTATGTCTGTGTGTCTTCCTCCATAGACTGGAAGTTCCATGAGGGCAGGGGTCATGTCTCTGGTTTGCCAGTATCTCTTTTGCACCTCGCACTATAACTATTACCTGACAAATGGCCCAATCAAATATGGTACCAATGTAAGAAAACAGTAAACAGAAATCTTTCAACCTAAAGACATTTTACGTATACATGTCTTACTCTTTTCTATAGCTGAATTTTACTGTGGTGAATCAGTGGGATGGGAGAGGAAATGGAAGAACCAGGAAAGAATAAGGGTAGAGCCCTCCTCCAAAGGGCAAGGAATCCCAGCGCTGGCTGTGTCAGTCTCTGACCTGTGGGGGAAGGAGTATGAGCTTTCTAGTACAGGCAACGTTCTTCGCATTTTCATCTTATATTCTCTCCTGGCTACGTGGGGGGAGATATGTTTCCAACATTCTGAGATGAAGTTCAGAAGGGATCATGTGTAGGCTTTTGTGGTAGGGTTTGGACTCTGTGTAACTATACCAACGAACTTTAGGGAAAATATACTCTGGGTTCTAAACAATCTAGGTAATGGTTTGTATGTTGATCATTTACATTTGATTCTGAACTGGAAGCTCCATGAGGGCAGGGGGTCTCTACTGTCTCACCCCCGGAATACACTGTGCCTGGCAAGATGCCTGACACCATGGTGGGTTCCTGGGCAATAGCAGGCACTCCATAAACAATTGTCAGTGACTGACTGTGTGGTTTTAAAGGAGGCAGCAAATCTAATTCTCCAGTTATATTTTCTGCCAGCTAGTATCGGGACTGAGTAAATTTGGATTTACTAAACATACACATATTGGTGATAGAGGTGACAACTCAGCAGACTACTGGCGGGCAGGCAGGAGCCGGCTGAAGGTTAACCTTCATCTATAGACAATATACCACAGGGATAAGGAGTTGATTGCACGAGGAATTGTTATAGAAAACATTTAGTGATATCCAGAAATAAAAAGGAACTACCAAAGAACTCCCAGTGACTCTGGGAGATGTCACAAAGGCTGGCAAGGATCCCTAAGTCACGGCAAAAGGCACAACCAAAGGGGTTTTTTTTTTTTGGTTTTTTTTTTTTTTTTTTAAGCACATAAGGCTGCAAGTTAGGCTGACGGATACAACACACACGTTTAAAGACCCGTGTTTTATGCATTACCACTTGTTTCCCTTCTCATGCCCTCAGTGACTAGCTTTTTTATTTATTTTGTTCTGTTTTGGTTTTGAGGTTATATTTAGGACATTGAAAGTAGCCATCAAAATGATTTTCAACTTGTAACTGGAGTCAGAAGAAAAGGAAATTATGAAAGATTTTTCCAAAATATTCCCTTTCCTTAAGGAAAAGGAAAGATACAAGAGTAATCATGGATTAGGTCACTGACTTTAAATGTAAATACACACTATTCATGTATGTTCAACATATATATGTATGCCTTTTTGGGGGGGGGAGAGAGAGAATCTTAAGCAGGCTCCATGCCCAGCACAGAGCCTGACACGGGGCTCAATCCCACGACCCTGAGATCATGACCTGAGCTGAAATCCAGAGTGGGATGCTTAACCGACTGAGCCAACCAGGTGCCCCCGTGTGCATACTTTTCTATCAGTATGCTTACTAGTAACATTACATAGCAAGTAAATTACGTAAATGAAATTAGATCCCTTCTTGTGGGTTTGAGATTGTTTCTACTATCCAGTTTCCACCACTATGAAATAAATCATGTGGTTCAGAGTTGCCTGTTATCCTATTGGCAATGGTGGGCATCAAAATTGCAGTCAGTAAGTGGTTTCCTTCACACTGTCGAGTACCCACATTCTTTTCTGTATTGGTTCAGCCCATTCTTAATGACTATGTTTAAAAACATTTCTAGGAATTTTCCTTTGACTAGTTTTGATAGATTCCCTGACTCGATTCCAATAAAGGGAATATAACTCATCTTAGTTAAAGTAATTGTCATGAAGGACAGTCAAATGATTAAGATTTGTCATCAGCCAAGAGAAGAGAGTAGGAAAAAAGGCTTATAGCTGCAAACGCAATATATCAGAGGGAAGATAAACAAACAGTTAACATATTGAAAAGTAAATGCTGTTTTGTACAGCATAACACAACCTCAATGGGAGCATTGTATCTGCCCTTCAAGAAAATAAAGATTTTTTGCTACAAAAGCATTTCTTTTACAGGAAATTCAAATCCGAACACAGCTTTCATGTTGTAATTTTAAAACTATCACATGGAATAAAGCAGAAGTTTATTTAAAATAATACCAGCATGAGCTTTACAAAACAAAACAAAATCAGGAAGATGTCGATACTTGCTTTCTAGAAGCCAGAAAGCACTTCTATTTCTCGAGGCCCTGGGACATTCAGCTACACATTTGCAATGACAATGACAACTAGGAAAGTGCTCCAGAAACCAGAAAAATGCATTTGGGGTTGGGCCTATGCATCACAGAACAGAATCAATCTTCCTAATTAACGGCAAATTAGCAATCCCAAAATGAGTGGGATCAACCTGTCTTCACTGGCCAAGAATCAGGCTAAGTATAGAGCTTCCTTTAAGTGCCTCTAAATTACATTTACACCCATATAAAGTAACATTCTTTTAATCTAATGCTACATTAGTGTCACTGTTCTTAAAGTTATTACACCGTTTAAAATTTCTACAGATAGGTGGACAGATAAACACATTAATAGACAGATATGCGGATAATCAGCCATTTCACAAAGCAGGGCTCTAAGGTGGTCACAAATCATTGATTGAAAGGCAGTGTACAAGACACTTATTAGCATAAAGCTCACCAGTGAAAAAAAGTTTATGTTGAATAGTGATCTTCTTGAAGGTCTAATGGCTATTTAGACGTATACTATATATTTTTTAACACACCAAGATAAACATTAAGAAGAAAGTCGCCAAACATTAAGAAGAAACAGAATAATTATAGCCAAAGCAGACTTAATGGCTAATGACGGAAACAGCATTTTGCTACAATTCATGTGCTGTGGGGCGGTGCCATTCCAGTGTATTAACCCATTCAATACCCAAAACGTGTTCGACATTGATCAGGCACACTGCCTGCCTCGGAGGGTGCGAATCACAGCACATGGGACTGCATGCTGTGCGGGACGCCCCTCGAGCTGTGCGGGGTACAGAGCGCCCAGTCCTACATGGTGGCCCGGGCTGTACCACACAGGACAAACCGAAAGGTACGGTTCATAATTTTTATAAACGTAGCATCTGATAAAATGTGAAGCCATCTTTTACCACTTAAAAAATTCATTTAACTTAAAACCCAACCCCCAATAAAAGGACAAATCAAGATCACGACTTTTTTCCTTAGACTAGTTAATATATTTCCAGCCAACTCATTAGAGTAGAAAGTCTCTTCGTGGTTTTTGTTTGCTTTTGTTCATTTGTTTTTGGTTTTACTTGTTAGATGGTCCCTGGAAGGGCCCTAGGACTGTAGGCAATCGTGTGTGGTATGTGTGTGTGCATGTGTGTGGGTGTGTACTTGTAGATATTCTTCTGGGTGTTCATGGGTTTCGTCACACACTCAGGAAGTCCATGACCCAGCAGAGGGTTAGAACTAGTACATTACAGTCCATTGCTGAGTGAGGTACAGAGTGGCTTAGTAGCCAAAAGTAGAGGAGAAAGGAATTCGGTCTATTACTAGGGAGAGATTATTTGTAGTTTGGAAAAATTTTTCTCTTTCAAAGATTAAACTTCGATCAAGGAACAAATTTCCTAAATAAATTAAAACTCTGATATCTCGCACATGCAGAGCATTAGCTGGACATGAAACAGCAAGCTATTTATCCCTGGGGCCCTTTCTCCATCACCACTAACAATGCGCTCTTCCCAGAAGAGACTTCAGGGTGCTGATCTGAGAGTCAAGACAGACTGCTCTATTTTGGAGTGAGTCTTAGAGTTGTGGTCCTGCTGGGTACCATTTCCAATCTGGGCTACTTGTAAAAATTCAGTGGCTAGCTTGAGCTCACTCTTGAACAGACAGGAACGCTATTTCAGCCTCAGAGAAACCTAATCTTCCCTAGGGTCTTGTGATCTAGAAAAAAACTCTGAAAAGTAAATGGACTTGCCAAGGCCACTACCGACAAGAACAGGTCCCGAAGTGTGCGTACATGTATGTGTACGTATGTACGTATAGTTGGGTGAGACTCGAACAAGTCACTGAGGAAGAAGGACATCTATGTCTTACTATGAAATTCATCTTTATTCCTGCATCAGGCCATCTTGCTCTTCTTAAATGACCTGCCTGGTTTAGAGACCAGTTTTAGCGACTGATACCTCAGAAAGAGCTTATTCTTCTAATGAACCTCAGACTTCTGGTCCTGGGTATTCCTTTTCCCATTGGTTTGGCATCTGTGTGTGGGGAGCAGGTGGGAGTGGCTAGAGGTAGAGAGGAATGAAGACATTCACAGACACTGATCTGCAATTTACTCGGAAGACATTGACAGGGAAATCGGCTACCTATGAATATGAAGCTTTACATTTTGATGTGGGAAGTGAGTATCGAATGCATTCGTCTGACTCTATTCACACAACTTTACAAAAACCCCTGGGAGAATCACGCCAATGTGTGCCTCAGTTTACCCCTCTGTAAGAAGAACAAAGAATAACTGACTCACACTGAAGTTAGGAAACCAATGATTGTTGGTAAACACTCTTATAATTGGAGCCATAAAAGCAGTGATTATTATTAAATGGTTGTCACTGTCACCCCTGCCTAAAGTCAACCCTATCTCTAACATTTCTTTTATTTTTCAAACTTCCTCTTTTCAATGTTAATAAAATATTTGGCAGCTATGGATATCACGTAAATGCATTAGGGCATAAAAGCTAACATTTTCTTTTAATTTTAACAATGTGCATACTATTGGTAAAGAATATTGAAAGAAATACAATGCGTAAGTAGATTTTACACCACATTAGAGTTGCCCAATTTCTCATGTTTAAAATTTTTCTGCATGACTAGAGCCAGGAAGAAATACATGCCAGCATAATTATATGAACAGTTGAAATTTAAACATATTGAAAAGGAGAAGAGAACATGTCCACCCATTTGTTTTGTTTTTTTTTTTCTTCCATAATAATCCCAAAGATGAGTAATTTCTTTTCATAGAGTCAAGCTGAAGGCACAAAGCTTTAACATTCAAAGGAGGGAGGTAGGGGGGAAAGAAGCTTTTTTAAGTACTGTGCAAATCAATACACAAAAAAATCTCAAGATGATAGTTTAATTAAAATGTGCACAAGGCAATTCATCAGCCTCTTCCCTTGGTGTACTAGCCTCTAGAATTTGCCTTCTGCTTTCTGATCCCTGATGGTTTTAACTTGAAGGCATTTAAAATAGCTTTCAACCGGCACCTTTCCACTTAGCTTACATTCCTTGTTTTTCTTTATAAACAAGAAATTGTGCTGGCTTTGTGATGTTTGTTATGCTTCATGCTTTTTCATCTCCTGTATGGGCTTTGCCTAGCATGAAATGCTGTCATGCAGTGAAATTTACCTGAGAGCTAGAGGGAGGAAAAAAAATCCTCCAAGTATATTTGGTTACAAGTTCATAGCCAGCTAAATCACGGGCAATTTTATGCTACTGGTTATTTCAATTTAAATGTTTGTAAAAGTACATATAAAAATAAAATAACCACTCCCACAGTCATCAAAATGAAAAATCTGCTTGGATTAGAATATACTGTAAGTTGCTCTAAACTACCATGTGGGAATGTTAATGTTATTCAATTCCTATTACAGATTGTTCTAGGGATACCTTGGCAGGGACATAAAGCTACTGAACTCTTGGCTCCTTAATGGTTTGACTCCCATTGTAATTGCTTTGTTCACTGGCTGCCCTGGGTCTTCATAATTGGTTAGAGTCCAAGGTCACAGATCCAATATGGTAGTGGCTCCCACTCTTAGCTCCCACTCTTGTTAAGTCTTTAATGGTAGCTTTGGTTCAGTATGCTCTTTTTCAGATCCAGAAAATCTTCTATCATTAAATAATTAAGGTGAGTGCCCTCTGATAGTTTGACTCAACTTTTGCCCACCACCTCTGCATACAGCAGCTTTCGAAAGCCACCAACAAAAAATTCAGCCCAAAGCCAATCCAAAGTGGGTTTTTTGGAAGACTTTTTGAGATTCCTTAAACATTTCTTTCATTTTTTTTTTTAAAGTACATATAATCATTTGGGTAGTCCTAAAGTATTTAAGAAACTTTACTTAAAACATGTAAGAATCCCAATTATTAGTGTCTTACTAATTTGTTTTTCAGAACATTCATAAACATAGCAACATAATAATACTCGGGAAGAGAGAGAGTTTTAATTTTTCTTAAAACCAAGGTCATAATGGCACTATGAAATTACATAGGAAAGAAAAGAAGCTACATGATCAAGATACTTCCTTTTAGGGTTTTTTCTTTTTGAGATAACTAAATCATTGAAAGGATTCTGCAAGCAGGTTGTGGTTTATGAGAAATGGTTCTGGATAGATGATTTGGTTTGTTCAACTTTGCTCTTTAGCTCTAACTTGGGTGGCTCTGGGAAACTCATTCTTCCTCTCTGAACTTCAAGTTTTTGGGAAAAAAAGAGCTTTGGGTTAGATTATTTACAGGGCTTTTTCCACTCCTAGCTTATTTCATTTAAATTAGCCAATACTTAGCTAAATTTATCACTTTATTAGCAACTGTCTAATTGCCAGGAATATTATTTTACATTTTTAATTCTCCGTTACCTCTAAATAAAGTATTATTACCCTTAAATAGTTTTTACTACTCAGATAAAACCCTTTAGGAGCAACTTTTGGTACTAACTATCCAGTCACCATGCATGCATCTTTCAGTAACTATGAGGTGAGTAATTTCGGTGACCAGGCACGGCAGCACGTACCCAGATCGCGGGAGAGCAAACAGACCACGCTTTCTGCCCTCAGGAAGGAGGTCCTTTCTTTTTAATGGAGCAAACTTTTCCTCAGTTACTTTTATAGTTTCTATAAAGTTCATGGTAAAACAACAATGCCTCCTTTCCTGAGCACAGGCTAATCAAAGAGTCAGTGCACTTGAATCTTGGGAGGCATGTGTTCCTGGGATCCATGTGGGAAATTTATTATAAAATTGAGCTCTACTGTAATTATGACTTCATTGTCTATGTGTGATAGTGTATTTAATGCTCCCTTTTAAATAAAGATTTAAGAGTCACAAAATAACATATTCGCATAAAACAACTCAACCTGTCTTGTTACTCCTTTTTATTATGAATGCCCAGTTGTCTAAAGAAATAGTAAAATTTTCATGTATTACTCCAAATACAGTCAGGACTGGGTGGATGACAAGGATGATTCATTCACTGCATTCAAGGGGAAAAGATCATGGTTTTGGAAATTTTTCAAACTCATTGAAAGTAGATTTTTTTGGAATTCTAGGGTTCATCTGTCTTCACGGTCCCCAATGAGAAGCCTTGGCAAGGAATATGCTTATTTTGGAAAGAAATCATGATAGAAATGAACTCTGGTGTAGCAACATGTCAATATAAATGGTACACCCAGGAAAGAGAGCCTTAGGAAATCCAGAAGGTTCTTCAGAGTGACGAAACTGACTTTGGAGACTAAAGAGCTTTGGAAGCAGGCACGGGAGAGAGAGTAAATTGTGCTGAGGTCAGATGTGATGGTAGGGTTATAACACAAATATTCCACTGATTTAAATATTTAAATAGCACAGACTTGGCAACCCACAGATTCCAACTTTATTCCTCTCTTGCTATGTAGAAGGGAATTGACAAAGTAGATAACCAGCCCCCGAATCTCAGTATCTTGAGTCAGTTTAGACAAACTTGACAAACGAAGGTAGCTGCTTAGGTAGGGAAATCATCTGATCTGACCATCTCGATAACTCCAAATTCAGTAGCTTTTGGTGAAACTCTACACGTGACTTTGACTTGGTGTTTGAGTTCTTTCGCCCTTCTGAATAGGGGCTTCTACCTACAACACTCCTTTAAGAAACGGCCCATCAAAATGACCAAAATAAGGCATTGTGCATAGGCTCTACACAAAAGCTAAATAAGATACACTTTTCATAAGATGGCGTTTCATTTTTCTCTCGTGCTGCCTTTTAAAAATTTATAAATCGTCATGAAAGTGACAAGCCAAAGTGTATAAATGGTCCCCGCTGAAGTAAATCACTTTAGAGCAGTGCTCACCCACACCAAAGGTCCTTGCCCTTCGCCAGCAGATCAACACCACACTGTTAGGAAGATCGTTTTTGTTTTGAAGCCAACCTGTCAGGGAGCAGGATGCCAAGGAATTTCACAAAGAGGAAAAACTCATGATGTTGACTCCACACTCTTAGAAGATTTTTAATCTTCACAACTATGCAAAACTGTGGAATGTCTACTGAAGTCAAAACTTTCATGGCATAAACATGGACAGCACTGGAGGAGATAATGCTAAGTGAAATAAGTCAAGCAGAGAAAGACAACTATCATATGATTTCTCTCATCTATGGAACATAAGAACTAGGATGATCGGTATGGGAAGAAAGGGATAAAGAAAGGGGGGGTAATCAGAAGGCGGAGTGAAGCATGAGAGACTATGGACTCTGAGAAACAAACTGAGGGCTTCAGAGGGGAGGGGGGTGGAGGAATGGGATAGACCGGTGATGGGTAGTAAGGAGGGCACATATTGCATGGTGCACTGGGTGTTATACGCAACTAATGAATCATCGAGCCTTACATCGGAAACCGGGGATGTACTGTATGGTGACTAACATAATATAATAAAAAATCATTAAAAAAAAAAACTTTCATGGCATAAGAGTTTACCCCTATATCATTCTCTCTAAACCTGGAAGAAGAACAATGTACTTCATTACCTTGTTTGCTATTCCATTTTTACGAAGACATCTGTGTTTTAAATAGATGCAAAACTTTTTTTTTTTTTAACTCTTGTTGGTCTTTCCAATTGGAAATTGCAAACTATGGCTTGAAATCTTGTTCTCTATAGTGTTCTGCCTCAGCAAGCCCCTATATGACCACACAGGGAGTCGTTCTTCTCAGAGTCCCCTCTAAATACAGCAGTCAGGGGCGCCTGGGTGGCACAGCGGTTAAGCGTCTGCCTTCGGCTCAGGGCGTGATCCCAGCGTTACGGGATCAAGCCCCACATCAGGCTCCTCCACTATGAGCCTGCTTCTTCCTCTCCCACTCCCCCTGCTTGTGTTCCCTCTCTCGCTGGCTGTTCCTATCTCTGTCAAATAAATAAATAAAATCTTTAAAAAAATAAATAACTAAATACAGCAGTCAGTGTGAACTTGCCCCTCCTTCCCTAAGCTCCTCCCAGTGCTCTCTACCATCAAGGCCTCCTCTCTCTTTCTGGACAAGCTCATCTGCTCCCAGGGCCTTGAATAACATCTGTACCCTCAGGCCTACCTTTCCTTCCCCTTGTGCGGTCCCACAGTGTTTCCTGTTATTCTGACCTCTTCCCCTTCAGGGCTCATCTCTATTTTGTGCTATCTATTGTGAAAACAAGATCATCTTCCCAGAGACACCAGCAGGCCCTACTCAAATCTGCTGTCATTGTGGAAAGAATCCCCAAACCCCTGTTCCCCAAGGCACGGAGCCCAGAGTAACAAGCTTCTTTTGCTGTTCGCACCCTGTGCTGAATTAGTCACCAAATCCTGCCACGTTTTTTTAACAATAGAGATAAAATCGGTTCCTTTTCCATTTTAATAGCTAAATCTCTGATTCAGGTTCTGTTTAAGTCACCTATCGTCTACTGTGACTGGTCTCTTTCTCCCTCTCTTCTAATCAATTCAAAATACAATGGTTAAAATCGTTTTCATCTCACTTGCTTTGACTAGATTTTTTTTTTTCAGTTCACAGGCTTAGAATCATAAAATAATGGAATTTTAAAGATAGAAAGGACCTTAAAAATCACCCAGTGCCCATTCTTTTATGGATGAGGGAATAGATACTGAGAAAGACTAAATTGCCCAAGATCATACAAATTGTCTGAGCTGGAATTAGACCCAAGCTGCCGACATCCCAGTCAGTTCCCTTTAAACTTCCGCCCTGCATCATCCTTTGTGTGAGTGTGGAAGCTTCCTCCATGCCCCAGAACCCCACGCACCGGGCTGTCTGTCTGTCTCTCTCTCACGGTGCCTCACGCACTTGCAAATTCCTTTTTCTCCAGTCAGGGAGAGCTGGCTTCCTCCCGGCCTCCTCCTTTACTCAATTTCCCCACTTTCATGGTCTCTTGTACTATTTCTATCCAACTACTAAAAGACTTCCTTCCTCTGATTCAAAACTAACTTCAAATCTCATGTCCAAGAAATGGCATGCTAGTGGTAGCTCTGTTATCTCCGTACTCAGCTATGATGCCTGTTTGTTTCCTTGGCCTTCTCTCTAGCTTCTTTGAGTTTAAGTCAACAAAAAATCAGGAGCACCTACTAAGAGCTAAGCAAAGTGAATAACCCCTGTGTCACTTAAAAGGCAGGAAAAAAAAAAAAAAAACCCAGGTCAATCCAGAGATTATTTCATACCCTCCACTAGCTTGGAAACCTAGCCAAAGATCAGAACTCTCAGTCGTAAAAAATACAACCGAATTTTGTTCTGTTGTGATGACTCTCTTTCTTTTTTTTTTTTTTTTTTTTTTTTAAGATTTTATTTATTTATGTGACAGAGAGACAGCCAGCGAGAGAGGGAACACAGCAGGGGGAGTGGGAGAGGAAGAAGCAGGCTCATAGCGGAGGAGCCTGATGTGGGGCTCGATCCCAGAACGCCGGGATCACGCCCTGAGCCGAAGGCAGACGCTTAACCGCTGTGCCACCCAGGCGCCCCTGGAAATAATTTTATTGTATAAAGATTTTCTGTGGTAATGGAGTTTGACTTGTTCATTGTATCTGAAATTCTGAATTCGTTTCATCACCAACTTGATGGTAAATTGGCAGCCACTATTTATTTAGAGTGTGGGACAGGCAAGCCTTCCTTCTGAGACCAAATTATTGGCAATTCTTTAATTAATCTAGTAGAAGATGAAATGAAACCGCAGGATATTAGTTCCTGCTGATACTCTAAACATGACACTCTTACATCATAACTAATGCTCAACTCCCTAGGGACCCAGCATCCTGAAAACGTTATCCTAAAAGAGAGCTGCGGGGTCCTAGCTACTATGATGGAACCGAAGTGTGGATCTGACTTATCTGCAGAGCTTTGGAATCAGGACTTTTTTCAGCCCATGGGTTATGGCCCCATTTCCAAAAACATCTATCTGAGCCTAAGGTAACCTAGCAAATCTTTCAAATGGAATAGTCTTGTGGGAGGCAAGTTGTCATTTTCTGACAAATTATTTAGGGCTCAGCTCGGGTTTCATTCTTTCTTCTTTCCCCACTTAAACCCCCTGCTCATTCTCCATAAGCGTCATTTTCTAATTAAGGAAAATGAAATCTGTAATGTGTAGAAGAGAGACATGGCCTCCCTTGGGAGCCAGCCTCGCCCCTCCCAGCACACCATTAAAAAATAGAATCCAGGGGTGGTTGTTTTTTTAATTGGGATGACTTTGTCTTTAGTGCAAAACACATGGCAATAATTTAGTGAACTTCAGTGTTTCTCTTGTGGCAAATTGATAGCATAATTTTATTATGAGTGGAACAATGACTTCTGGGAGCAGGAGAGCTTCTCCCAGAACTACACATAACTCGGTTGACTAAATGTAATACTTGGAGAAAGTAATGAAAACAGAGCTGAGGCTCAGCAAGGCCTAGAAGATTTCAGTTCTTGCTCCTGTCAAAAGGCTACTCAATAAATCATACCTGAAGCTTATTTAATGTCAGAAGCCAGTACACTGACAAAGTGCACTGGGGTGCTCACCTCAGAAAAGGCATGCTGAGTCATGTGATCTCTGGTCCCTGGACCCGATGAGGTCACATAATCCTTCTATGGATTTTAATAAGTAACTTATTATGTTCCCTTTGGTGCTAATTATTTTACACTTGTTTCCTGTTTACTGACATTGCTTTAGTAATTTCATTATGAAAAAATTACGAGGAAAGGTAATCTGTCGGACTTGCACTATTCCATTCCACTGGGAATTTCTACTTTTCTCTTTAAGGGTTTTCTTCTACACCACCCCATGTCACCAAACACAGACACAGAAACACTGAATCCATGGGAACGTCGCAGGTTAACAGGAAGCCTGCGTACGCAGCAAAGCAAAGAGCCACACTGAGTCACACAGATCCAAGACTATCAAGATTTAGTAACTCCCAGCTAAGAAGGTATTCGGAATTTACCCTATCGAACTTGGCTTCAGGTAACACAGGAAATAAGCCAGCTGTGACCAAATTCTATTGTGCTACTTTCTACACACCTTTATAAAGAGGAAATTTGCTCATGGGCATTCAAAAATACCCGTTCATCCTTTCAACTGCACTGGCAAATAAAACAATAAGATTCAGATCCACAATTGGGAAGAAAAAAAAACAAAGGACCACTTGGCCCAATGAAATCCTTATGCATTTCGTTTATACATTCGGTTGGGTCTTCTCAGCCAGGAGACTACTGGAATCATAATCCCCTCTTCTGAAGAGGGTGCATTCTGAATTTTAGAGAACAGAGTGCGTAGAGACAAAGAAAGCTGCCCATGTATTCCTCATTTTTCAATGAAATGATATCCAAAATCTACGTTTAAAAGAGAAGACAGTTTAACCTTGAAATTACCTAAATGTCAATATCAGACAGGTGAAAGTATGCAGATATCTGTGACCATCTCTATGAAGAAGATCTATCAATCAATAACAAAAAAGGAATTTTCTGGCACTCATTCTCGTGATATACTCTTAAGTCAAGAATGGCCAGGTCCTTCCTTAAGAATTGAGTTGAAACCATTAAGCCAGGAGCATTAAAGAGATTATTCACCTGTGGGCTTTGAGGTAGAGTTGAATCCAGGTCTTTGGGGATTAATCCACTATCCCACCCCTCCTTTAGTAATTACTGCTAAAGTTTTTGCTTATCTAAAGGCATTAAGGAAGTTTGGAACTTAAGAGGTCAACATTAAACAGCCTGAAACCGCAGCTTGCAGGGACTTATCTAAAAGATAAGCTGTATCTAGAGACAGATGGGAAATCTCTTCTCTCTCAATGTTTACCTTGCAAGGGAAAAAGAGAAAGAACCTTGCATGTGTTTCAACCCAAGCGCAGAATTAACAATTCTGGACAAGGGCGGGGAGTTAGCTGCAAATCTATACCGAGTGTTCAGTCAGCAATGATGATTCTGATTCATGCACAAAACACAAACAAAAAACAGAAACAGGGCTTTCTATTATGATCACAATAAAACAATGAAGCAGGAAAAAAAGGAGGAGAAAACAAAATTTTAAAAACCCAAGAAGTCTGTCTATATTTTTCTATCCAGGTTTCTAAAATGATTTAAAAAAATGATTTCCTTATTTCTAGAGAATAGAGGAAATAGTTGTGAGTTTCATGAATTGGACGGCATTTCTGGGGTAAGCACTGGGAGGTGCCACCTAGCTGAGGCTCCCTCTCTAATACTTGAAAAACCCAACACAATGAACACAACAGCAGCAACAACAGAACAAGTCCTTGAGATCAAGAGGTTAATAGGACCTACATTTACTCATTAACAGAGCAGATTCTCAATTAAGTAATTTTTGGAAGACTGCTCTCCAATGAATGAATGCGTGAATGAACGAGTGAAGTGAATGAGGATCTGGTCTAAAGACTATTCATAAAGTACTTATTTCTCCGAGAGCGAATCTTTGGAATACATTTTAAAAACACTCTATGCCGGGGGAAATGGAAGAAACGAGGAAAAAAGATTTACGGGAAAAAGCAGCAATGGGGTAAAAAGGACTGAGAACACAGAACCAAGCAGGAGCCACCCAGCCTCTTATTTTTAAGAGTAAAAAATGTAAAGAAAGTAAACAACACAGCATTTGTATATTCCGATCTTTTCGTCTTCCTTTGAATAGCTTCTGATAGAAGGGCTCTGTTTACATTTACAAGCATCTTTCGATTGTCTGCATTCTGGAAATAAGTTGGAGTGCAATTAGCAAAGTCCTTTTCGTTGAGTTTTGTTTAAAATATAGCATTGTCGATCTGTGGCTGGGGTTAGGAATACTTGCTGAATCTGTTGCTATAAGAGAATTCTGTAATATTTTCAATAGCTCCTCTTCATTTTTTTTCTATTTTAAAATAAGTAAATAGCAAGCCAATATCATCCGACTTTAAAATCATGCAACCCACTGAAATATCAACTTTTATTTCTGTGTTACTTTGAGAAACCATGTAGATGATGCCAATGATGGATAAAGGACTTATTTGAGCAAACCTTGTCTCTCTTCCAAATCCTGGTATAATGAATTGCAGAAGTAGGTAGAGCCTTGTGCC
This sequence comes from Ursus americanus, assembly GCF_024610735.1. Taxonomy (NCBI): domain Eukaryota; kingdom Metazoa; phylum Chordata; class Mammalia; order Carnivora; family Ursidae; genus Ursus; species Ursus americanus. The sequence goes on from NC_142162.1 coordinate 21,195,908, forward strand.
TCACGCGGGACTGGTCTGTGGAGTTCATTGTCCTCATCAATGAAAGAGAGGGGCTAATTCTAAAAAATCGTCAAATATCGAAAATAGCCTACATTTTTGGCCAAATTTCTTTCCATATTTAGAGACTTTTGAAAAATGGTAACTTTCAGCATGAGAAATTTTATCTTCAAAAAAGTTCTCATTTAAATATTTTCTTTAAAGGGGCAATGTTTGGAACTGTTTCAGAAACTTGTTGCATTCCTTTTTTGTTGTTTTGTGTTTTCTCTGTAGCACTGTACTTTCCTCTAAACGAGGAACTTTTTTTCCCCCTTATTGGCATTCCAACCCAGCAAAGAAATATGCATCCTGAGATAATGCTGCCAGCTTGCTATGAAAACCATATTTCATTCTTTCTTTGCAGAACTAAAGGGAAAAGCACAAAGGAGCTGGTCTAATTGAACGTAAAGGATTGCAGCAAACCTCCCCTTTGAGTCCCCTCACTGGCATCCCCTTCCTTTATTTCCCCCTCTACTCGTTTTGTTTACCGCTTTTAAAAGGCTCTTGCTGAGTCTGAGCTGCTTGCCCAAATTTGGACTGAATCTCAATTTCTGGAAATGGTACTGCCATCCCTACAGGACAGAAGGTGTCTAGAAATGCTGGTCTGACATGGCAGGAGGCTGGAGGCACGGCTGCTGGGGTCCAATAAATATCCTCAGTGCTTCCGATCAGTGTGGGAATCTCACACATCTGCTGCAGGAAGTGAGGTGGGAAAATGTGGCCGTTGTCCCTCTTGCTCAAAACTGTTACGTCCTGGGTCGATGCCCTGGTCGCCCCCCAGCTACATGTGCTGTAGACAGCAAAAGAAAGCCCAGGGAGGGCTTCAGGCCCATTCAGGGCCATCCCTCTGGTTAAACATTAATCATGTGTGTGTTTTCCTTTTCACGGTTTAAATCTCTCCTCCTACCTCCTTTTGGTTTTCCTCTCAGAAAGAACTGCATGCCCCCAAGAAATGATACTATGACCATGGAGGCCGTGATTGGAACCGGTGTAGAGAGGGGGAGACTGGAGACCCTGATGCTGAGACAAACTTAGTTCCTTCACCCTGTGAGCTGCTGTCGGTAAGAAAAGGCTCTGGTTTTAGCCAAAGATCTCATGGGGCTGGTTGGCACCACACCCCTTGGCATCTCTGCCTCCTTCCGCGGTCACTGATTTTTTTTTTTTTTTTTTTTTTTCTGGCAGAGGAGGCCATCGGAAAGAGAAGCCTTTCCCCTCAAGTTCACCAAACTGGAGTTCAAAAGCAGGCTTTTTTTGTAGTCACTTCCTCAGCATCCGCAGTTCGAGCACATTAAATGCTGACAATGGATCTAGCACCTGGCAAATCTGACTTGCGATTCAAATGGATTTTTATTCAGAAACATAGACGTTACTGGGAAATAATCACCGCAGACGGCAGCTATGTGTCTAATAAATGGCCGTGGTGCAAACTGCTGAGCAGAGAGAGGATTCGTCCAGCAGGCTCGTTCCCTTCAAGTTTCTCTCAACTCCACCTCCCCGGTTTATCACTCCCTCCTTCAGTCCTTTTTCTCTTGAGATAAAAGTGTCCAGCTGTCTCTGTACCTCACTGAGATTTCCTGCACCACTGGCCGATTATTCCATATGTTTACTACAAAATCATTTTACGCCATTCCCAGCTCACGCGTGAGGTCCTAATATCACCCTGTCTTTCCCGGTGTCTGCTCCCCTTGCCGTGCAATGGCAACATAGACACGTCTGAGAGTGACTTTTCTTGGCTGTAAAGAAGGGTACCTCTTTTACCACCTACCCAGCCTCCTACGAATTAGGCTTCACAGCGGGCTTGGGGCTTCACTGACTTAGGGCTTGAAACTGACCCTGTGGTCTTGAAACCCACCTCGGACATTAGTATGGCCCTTCATGTGGACGCAGCAAAGAAAAGCATCTGGGCACCCAAGTCTATCTAGACTGAGGGATTTGGGAGGAGAAGGACTGCTTTCCTCGGACTCATGCTCTGTTTCTGTCCATATTTCGATCAGGGCTGGGAAGTTCTTCAAACGATTGTGCCTTTTCAGAGCACTTTTAACTTACATCATGTCCTCACACATAAATTCTTTGTCTCTACATCATTCCATTTCACGCAGAAGAAAACCAAGTCACCTGGGTCGTTAGCAAGCCTTCCACAGGGGAAAGAGAACAAAGCTAGAAGAGAAACTGATTCCAAGAGAACTCTCCCAGCATAGCTCCTGAGTCCTAACCGAACAGGTTCCTACGCATGCTGGAAACGCTCTTCGGTGTGGCCGCACTGAAATAGGCACAATGAAACGGGCACTTTCCCAGAGCTTCTATAAAGTGGAGGTCCAATTATTAAAAGCTGTTGGACCAAGGGTGTCGTGATACCCTTCATGGAAAGGTGGGGCCAAGAGGGTACAGCTACTTAATATCTTCCGTTTGAGAGGCTGTACCAGGACATTTAACTATTACACAAAGGATCTCTCTGAACTACCTTCGACAGGAAAGTTCTTTGAAATTTATGTTTTGTGCATTTTTATTTGGGGTCCTGGAGACAGCCTTCTATCAAGAAAATAAGTCCTTAATGCCTAGTATACCTGTACTCCGTCAGTAAGTCACCCTGTGGATTTTGCTTGTTGATATAGAGAGAAGATATAATTACTTTGGTGACATGAGCTTTTAAAAGTACAGTACTTCTTCCTTTTAAAATAACCTGGGGGGGCACCTGGGTGGCTCAGTCAGTTAAGCGTCTGACTCTTGATTGTGGCTCAGGTCAAGATGTCACGGTTGTGAGATCAAGGCCTGAATCAGCCTCTATGCTCAGCAGAGAATCTGCTTGAGATTCTCTCTCTCCCTCTCCCTCTGTCCCCACCCCACGTGCACACACGCACTCCCTCTCTTTCTCTCAAAATAAATAAAATCTTCAGAAAACAAAATGAAATAAACCTGGAAATAGGAACTTCAAAATTAATATTGTAATTCAGATAGAACGTTGAGGAAAGTTACTTGAGAACATGGAAACGTCCTGACTTTTGTCATAGTATTTTTCACTTAATGGATTTTAATTGTCAAAGTTAAGACTGCCATATTTCAATGATTATTATTGTCAAAGATGTATGACCGCACCCCAAAAAATTATTCAAGCAAGAACTTCCTCATTAAAGAAAAAAAAGAACTTCCTCATTAAAAAATAATTAAAAAAAAAATCTTTTGTCAATGATGTTGTAAGCACGCCTCCTGAGGAAATACCAGAGAGTTAATACCCAAAACTTTCCTTCAAGACGTCTAACCTTCACAGCTATTTGAAGCCACTTACCTCCTAGGGTTCCCTAATCACCTCCCTGGCATCAAAGAACTACCAAAAAAAAAAACAAAAACAAAAACAAAACAAAAAAAAAACCCAAAAAACCCCAAAAACGAACCCACCAAAACTCTGATCATCTAAGAAACTACAAAAGTCTGTCTTTGCTTAATGTAGAAGAGATGCACATATCTAAGAATGTTCGCTGAGCCTACTGTGGTGATCGCTTCACAGTATATGTCAGTGGACCCATCACGCTGTATGCCTTAAACTTACACAGTGACGTATGCCAATTATTTCTCAGTAAAATTGGGGGGAAAAAGGAAAAAAGAAAATGTTTTAAAAGGGCTTAGCATAGGCTGGTATATAGCAAATAGTAAATAAGTGATCACAAAATAAATTAGATGTAATATGCTTGTGAGCTCCATGGCGGCAAGAATTATGTCTCCTTCATCTATAAAATCACTGACTTCTAGTCCATATACATGCTCAACAAACAGATGTTACTTATAGAATGGGGGGGGGGAGAAGCTATGCACAGAAAGTGTTCTGCTCTAAAATTTTCTTTCCCCTTAAAAATGTCTTCTTCCCCTTGAAAGAAATCTCCACTCTAGCTTGTAAGCTCCTTAATGACGTCTTTATTGATATCATTGTATGGAATCCGAATTCTCATTTCCACGGCGTATTTTTTAACTATTTCAATAGATGGCATCCACCGTGCGTGCCAGCATTACGCCGAGCACTCAGCCTGTGGCATTTGGTGAATTCTCGCAACTATACAAGATCTGGAGCCCATTGTCCCCATTTTACAGATGAGGAAACTAAAGCGTAAATGGGTTAAGGAATCTGCTCAAGGTCAAACATCTGAGAGATGATGGAACAAGGATTTTAACCCCCCAGAGCCTGGTTCCGGAGCCTGAGCGCTTCCCCACCAGCCATATTACCATTCGAGCTTGAATCACTATCCAGTCAAATCACACCGCGTTTGCTTCTCCACCATGAGGAGGTTATTCAGCTGGAGGACATGCATTTCTCTGCTGTTTTTCTCTAATGCATGTACACTGGTCATTCTAACCAGCAGAGAAAACCAGTCTTGCCACTTGTGATTAGCTTAGCGGTGAAGCACAAACATTGAAGAGCTGGTTACCATGGTTTAAAAAAAAAGAAGTCTTAATTAGATGACTGATTCTTTCGGTGCTTCTGAGGGCTAACTGGAAGAAAAAATGACTCCGTGTCATAAACTCCACTCTTTTCCTGCAATCACATTTGATTTGGTTGTATCACCACTGTTTGCATCCTCCCTAGTGTAAATACACTGGCAAAGCCCATTACGATTATTCCTAACCCTGACTGCTAGGATAAAACGATCTGTAATTCCCTTAATTATCTCCTAAACTTCCTTTTTGCTTATTTGTTCTAAAATTGCCTACTGCTCTTAACAGGTCTGTTTTTACTGCTTCTTGCTCTTGTCAGGTGCGTGGAGCCGGGCTCTACTGCTTGTTACTCTGGATGTGGACGTGATGTTACAGCGCTACTGAACCACCCTGACCTTGCTTGGCCTTTGTATTTCAAGAAGTACATGAGAAACCCAACTAGAACAGCAGTCATCCACGATCTTGTGATTTGTGTGCTTTCTACACTATTCCTAACTCTTTGGGTACAAGCCTCACAGGACACAAGCCTAACATCCTGGTCTTAATCAGAGGAGTGGGTCTTATTTCCAAGGAGAGCTGACAGAATGAGGTTTGGGGAACTACCCTCTGATCCCTGTGCTTTTTGGCTGAGAGCGCTCAGGGCCTGGAGAAATAGCTTAGAGCCCACTGTTACCAGGTCTCTTAGACGTCACTTAGCACTTAAGGACAGTGATTATGAAGGCCTTTGAAATTAGGCTGGATAGCTTTCTCGGTTTCGAAGCTGACTTCATCAAGGCATCAGACAGTTTCGAAACGTACTGAAGTCACCGGTGATCTCGTTTAAACGTCTTTGTGAAATCCCCAGACACTCGATCCCTATATGAAATTCTTGGTAGTCTTTTCGAGCTATTTGCTATACTATCCTCATGAGTCACACCTTATTATCAAAGTTACAGTAGCCGTTAACTAAGAATTGGACCTCGGGGCAGGATTATAGGGTTTTTCAGAGGGAAGTGTGAAAATTAGGAACATGGAATTATTTTGTAGAGACGTAGGTGTCAACGTTTATGCCACATTATGGAAAGTCTACCGAGCGACAGACTGTCACATCCTAACCCTGGGCGTTCTGCAGCAAATACGGCTCAAATGATAGAGAAACGAGACCCCTAAACTATCACACCGACAGAACTCCTCGTACGTGCCTCCGGGCTCAGTGGAATTCAGAAAATAAGGGTGCTCTTTCCAGGTTCCCACCAGGTGTCTGATTGTGAGAAACGCTCCTGTTTAGATGCAGGACTCCAGCTTCTTCGCTCTTGAAGTATAATGACTACATCAAAAAGTACAGGGAAAGGATGATATGGGACAGTACGTTCAAGAAGAGCATCAAATGTCAATGCCGAATCTCCGCGCATAAAGACTCCGTCTCTCTCAAACACGCCCATCACCACCTTCCTCAACTTGCCCCACGTGTACAAAAATGACGATTCTAAAGCAATATTAACTGCATGAAGGACCGCTGACTATGGAGCGGCTGAGTTTGGTCACCAGTGTGTTATCAAATAACGTGCAGGGTGAAGAAGTTTCCTGCAGTTAACAGAGAGCGTATTTATTTTTCCTATTTTAGACCCCCGGTAGCTTGTGCGGGGAACATAAAATGGACTATAGATGTGGACGTATATTCTATGTATTTACACTAGGAGGCTCGTATCAACATATAATCACATACACATGCCCGTCAGGAGCTCATAGCCTTTATCCCAAGTTGTTGGTCTAAAGGGTATCTTTCAATGTACATAGTTCCAATCTTTAGAAGAAAATTAAAGTGAATTCAAGTCTGTATTGTCTATCCTTTCTTTCTGCCTTTCTTTTCAGGTTAGCAGTTTATTTCTGCATTAATCACCCTGACAGAAGCAAGGCAACTCAATTTTCTGCTTCCGTAGGTAGGCACATCACCTTCTGTACAGCACTAGGCATGAAAAGGGCTGCAGCTAAGCTTTGGTTACTGGTGTAATTGAAATGCTATCCACACTATAGGGTGCTTTAAAGTCAGATAACGGCAGTTCCTGTGGCCAATTTAAGTAGCTTGACTTCCCTGGGAAAAAAAAAAATTGCCTGACAGATAAGGCAGACAAACTGGCTAATTCTCCAAGCATGTCTCTCATTGTGATCCTAGAAAAATGAGAAAAAAATGAATCACAGAACCACAAAATCAATTGACCCTCGGGTGGCTCATCAGGCAGCGAGCCTGATAAACCTAAAAGCTTTGTTAATGTCTGCCTGCCTGTATCCCACAGATAGGGCACTTTGTAAATGAACCTGCTTTGATAAATATATTAAGGAAAGCTGTGAATAAAGGCAGAGACTTCTCATTTGTAAATACAACCTCTGCTACATGGAATTAGAATGATAAAATGGAGTTCCATGTAATTAAGTTTGTATAAGGCCTGAAATCCGTGCAAATACTTTCCCTGAATTTTGAAAGGGAACTGTCAGTTCAATTAATCTGAACATCACCCCAAGAATGTACTGAACAAAATTAAGCTGCCGATAAAACCTGGGCCAGTATTTTGATAAGTAATTCCTATATCATTTCTTGGCCACTGTGATCATTTTATTTAATCCTCTGCCCCTCCTTTTTCTCAGTTACCCTCTAAGCCACATACAAAGGGTGATGGTCCATGCACCACACAGGAGTAATCTGTCACATCGCAAAGCTCAAAATGGGAAAACCTTTTTTTCCCCTGTGTTAAAAAAAAAAAATTAGGGTAAATAAATTTCTATTAGGAAATGCTAAAAAGCCTGCATCAACATCACCCCTCAAAGTCTAGACAAAAGAAACCTTCCCAGAGCTGATAACTCCATACAAGGACGGCACACACAATCACACACACACACAGAAAAAAGCCCACAGTCACTCTTTTCAATACGAATGACCTGAACAAGAATGTGTGGTTCAACTGGAGAATTTGGAAGCATCAGCGATGGGAAAAGTGAGGTGGAGAGGAGGAGAGAAAGAGGAACACATCTTAAAGCCACCATGTACCTTTTCGTCCCCTACCCACTACTTTCACACCTCAGGGCAGAAACACAGACGTTACCCTCCTCAATTTCATTGGTTTCAGAAACAAAAGAGAAAACAGTTATTTAGAAATCTTATTTCAGCCATGGGAGAAAGACATTGATTTTTGGGTCACTCACCAGTTGTTTACTTGGAGGATTGTAAGTCCTGTGTCTTGCGCTAACTGTTTCTTCTGTTCTTCGGAAGGGTACGGATGCTAATGGAAAAACAAATGTTTTAAAAGATGTATCAGAAGTTAAGAAAGACTCACTTACTTCTAAGAATGAAACCACTGTTTGTGATTTCTTTAGTCTATGGCTTGATTTTCCTAATCGAGGCTTTTTTTTTTTTTTTTTTTGTTTTAATCATGTGTAGAAAAATAGAGGCAGGGACAAGAATCCAAAAACCGGCATTAGCAGCCCCCTCGTTTCTGCCACACGTTGGAGGGCCGGCAGTAAGAAGCAAAGTGTTTTCAGTTACTCAATTGCTTCAGCCGGTCAGGGTTGGAAAGCACTTTCGTGATGGCATCAGATTTTTGGTTATCTGCAATCACTTCAGTTACACTAAGAGAACTAGTTTCAGGGCCATTTTACTCTACTGCCTCGAAAACCTACGTGAAGCCCTTATCCTAAGTCATCTTCGTGAGATGGCCAATATAATCGTTATTTCCTAGTGAATCTGAGGTTATTGACAGCAGAAGTTTGGAAAGTGAGATAGTACATAATCACTACGATTCTTAGAAGCCACAGCAACGGCTCCAATTGTAACAGAGTTTACTGGCCGTATTTACGTTGACTCCTTTCAAGGACAGTGGGAGATGCACTTGTGTTTACTGGTTACTGCTCTGCATTAACACAATGGGTCACACACGATGACCACACATCAAAAGGAGTCAATGACGTGCCAGGCTTCATATAGAAATTTTACTTTTGACCTTCTGGTATGGCAATCAGCAAACGAAGCCATGGGTTTCAGTGCTTTTTCGTTCTTTACTTCCCATCACGGCTCATCAACACTTGCACTGAACCACCCCCTCCCATCACCGACCGCTTTCCTCCATCATTCTGAATTCAAGGATTGTTATTGTAGAATCACGCACTCACTTTAAGAGACACTGCAGTTGCACGTACATAATTATAAAACACGCCTCTAGAGAGGTCCCTGCTCTAAATTCACTGGTTTTCTTAAACAGAAAAGTAAACTTTTATCCGGCATGTCAACGTCATTCATAAACTAGGAAGCCTTTAATATTATGTCCCATCAACGTCATTAAAGGGTGACATTAGGAACAACAGAATATTCCATCCAGAGCATTCTAATCACCCCAGAGTTGGAGAGAATGCGTGTTTTTCAATCATCTAAAATTTTATTCTTTAGGTATTTCATCTTCTATAATAGTCTGCATTATCCAAAACGTGCACGATTCCTTATTAGCAAACCCAGATGCCATTAGGTTAAACAAAATCCCCTGTACGGCAAAAGGGGTTAACCAGATTTGTATTAATATGGAAGCCAGGCTTTTAATATTCTGCAAATGTTAACAAAGAAAGATGATAATGTTGAGTTAATATGGGTTAAGCATAAAATGAAAATAAATTTTTCTGATTGCGAGGTGTTGACACTTTTTTGGCTAGGGCCTCCAGCCTGTTCCTGAAAGCTGTGTAATTACAGAAGGCTTTTCCCCTCCTTCCCCCTCCTGCTTCGAGCCTACCCACATTAGTAATGACCCCTTCACTGCTTCAAAAACCACTAATGGTCTTCAGCACGGGCAAGAAAAATGAACAGGATAAATTGGAATCCACAGTCAGTAATTTGCATCCTATGAGGGCTGCTTCGGCCACTCGCACTCGTTCCTGGCCATCAATCGCTGCCTGTCAGGTGCGGTACTCTGCCGCCACGACAAATACTCCTCCTAGCACTCGGATTCGTCCAAACAATGTAATTGTCCTCTATTCTCCTGTTGGTAATGGAGATAATGAATGACTGCCCAAACAAGAAGGATTGCTCATCACAGACGCCCGGGTGGCTTCAAACTGGAAAAGGCCGAGGGTACAAATTTTAATTGACTGAAAACAGTGGTTGGGGCAAAATGACCAAAAACAATCCCCAGATCCTTCTTGTCATAGCATTTTCCTGCCAAATTCGAGGTGCACCTTTTGACTTTTTGTCCCTCTAAGATTTTGAAACCTTAGGTTTCTTAGGTTACTGTCCCTATATGGAAATGACGGAAGATGGAACGGAAATGTTCAAGTCACAAGAAGGAAAACGAGGACTCATTGCAAGAGCGCATAGATACGCATCAGTGACGTCATCCAGCGTGTTGTTTCTTTACATGGTGTTTTCTCTCTGGTGTGTTCAGTCTTGCTCACTGTTGGATGCATTTGCTCAAGGCAGGTCTAACAAGACATGGGTGTTGGTGTGTGTGTGTGTGTGTGTGTGTGTGAGAAAAAGAGGGACGGAGGCAGACGCACACGCGCGTGCGTGCACACACACACAGAAGGTTTAGATGAAATAAAGGTTTAGGACGTTAAGGAAGTAGAAGTGTAGAAAGCTGATGTGAGTGGAAAGCCAATGCCTTCAAGTAGGACTGTAAATTCTGATCAAATAACCAGAATTCTTTCCAGTGTTTTATTAGAAATTTAGTCAAATGACCACAAAATTACATAAACAGTACATCTTAGCTTGGGAATCCCTGAGCCGCACTTTCATTCCACTATGAGAGCAGTTGCAAATTCCATCCACAATCATTAAAAAAATTGGGACCTTACCAAAATTCACCTTGCACAGATGGCTTTTTTTTTTAATTAATAGGGAAGACCATAATAACTTTAACTTATTTAAATAACGTTCTGTGGTTTTTGAACATTCGTGATTCTATGCCCCTTTTATACATGGAGTGGACTGTTGATCTGAAAGTGTTCTGGCAGTCAGCCACTATATTTCTAAAATTAAAAAAGGGATGGAAAACAATCAGCTTTCAGAGGAACTGGAACCATGGCAATGTGTTTTGGATTAATTTACAAATATATGTATATATTTAAGGCCTAACTGTAGAACGAGAGAATTTCTACTACATGGTCTGTCATATGCATTCCTCTACTTTATTAGAACAGACATCATATTGAAATAATAAACATGGGAAGCCTTCACTTCTTCTTTGATGTATATTACTAAATGTCTGACTGGCTCAAATTTAAAATAAACTTTGGTATGTTTGCACTTGAAAACTGGAAGGAGACCACAAGCAATAATTTGTTGTCAGTTTCCATATTCTTGGACTAAAGCTGGAGTTTAGTCTGTTCACTGTTGGGGGCCAACCCGCTCTGGTCCAGTGGCCCAGGGGTGGCTCGATTTCCTTTTAAGAACACACACCGTAACATAATAGCGACGATGATGATCCCCTTCATCAAGAAAGACCCAGCATAGGTCAAAGTTTTTCACATCCCAAAATAGTTCTAAAGCCACTGTTGAAGAGAAGTGAGTCGCAAGGATCCGCTTACTTTGAATATCAACTGACAACTGTTCAAAAAGGTAGTAAGACATGTATGGCTCACGACCCAGTGTAGACAGAAAATATTTTTAATTGCCCCCCCCCTTTTTCCCTAAACACTCGTTTGAAAGTAAGATATTATCTTTATTCAAGATACTAACCTTAGTTAGACCTTCTCCCCCTCTCTCCTTTTGAGGTTAACCTGGTTTATCAAGAACATGGAAACGGAGCCACAATATCCTTGGAAAACATCACTGAAACAGTTTTTGGATGAAACCACTTAATAATAATCTTCTTTTGTGATTAATCCCTCCCCAGTAATGTCCAACCTGGAGATGATCTATCATGAATTTAATTCTATGTCGAAAGGACTTGGACTGATGTCTAAGAATACTTCCAGCAGTATTTCTAATCATCTCATGAATTAGAAATACAGGATAAATGAAAACGGTAGTATTTGGAAGGGTGAAAAACTGGAAATAAGCTATTTATCAACTGAATCATAGTTAATAAAATGTGAGGTTCTCATGAAAAAGTTTTTCCCAGATATTGTTGAGCGAAAAAAAGCAAACTGTAGAACATGTATTATGACGTTTTGTAAAATAGATACGTAAATAGATTAATTATATATGTATAGATCTGTCCTGGTAGTGCAAGAAAACATCTGGAAAAACACACACTGATAATGGTTTATGTATGTAGGGCATGGGGTAGAAGCGTTTACTTTCTGTTTATAGATACCTGTACGGTCTCTCTGTGTACTGCTTCAAACAATGGTTTCAAGGACTATTACTTTTTTAATTATAATTTATTGTAATTAATTCATATACTTTGTATTTTTTAAATGCCACAGTAATTTAACATTTTTATAAAGTTAGATATTCTTTTATGTTATAGTAACTCTGGCTGAATAATTTTTTTTTAAAGATTTTATTTATTTGTTTGACACACAGAGAGAGAACAAGCAGAGAGAGTGACAAGCAGGGGCAGAGGGGGAAGCAGACTCCTGCTGAGCAAGGAGCCCAATGTGGGACTCGATCCCAGGGCCCTGGGCTCATGACCTGAGCCGAAGGCAGACGCTTAATGGACTGAGCCACCCATGTGCCCCTCTGACTAGATAATTTTTAAAAGCAGAACATCTGTAGGACCAGTCCTGCCTCTTAAGTTACTTCCCTACCCAATGAATTTGACTCACTTGCTGGCCTATGAAGCTTACTAGACAAGCTCTTTGAAGCACAATGTCCAATTTGCCAAATGACTTCTGTGATGATGTAGTGTAACCATTAAGACAAACAATGAAGGAATTTGTTGAGCAGGGTCTTAGTTGGAAACTGATCACTCTGGTGACTGCTTCCCTTTCCTCAATCCCCTCCAAGACACTATTTGCTCTGTAGAGTTCATCCAGGTGACTTAGATTTTGATGATGTCACTCATATATGGAACCCCGCAGGCAATTTACCTGAGGTGGACAATAAAACTGCATTGGGTAGGGCGCCTGGGTGGCTCAGTTGACTCAGGTCATGATCCCAGGGTTCTGGGATCGAGTCCCACATCAGGCTCCCTGCTCAGCAGGGAGTCTGCTTCTCTCTCTCCCTCTGCCCCTCCCCCCTGCTTGTGCGCTCTCCCTTTCTCTCTCTCTCAAAATAAATAAAGAAAATATTTTTTAAAAATAAAATCTTTAAAAAAATAAAAAATAAAATACAAATTAAAAAAAATAAAACTACAAACTGTATTGGGTAAATATCCCTTATTTCTCTAGGACTATGCTTACTGAACTGGGTACAAGTAGAGGTGCTAAAGATTTAACTCCTGAATAAACAAGAGCATTTTCTGGAATATCAAATTTATTCAGTGGCCATTAATTTAACATCTTTTCCTTATGTAAACAAAAAATCCTATGCTATGACTAGAATGTATGCAACAAATAACATTTTCACATAAAACAAGAAACAAGATATTTAAAACCCATCACATCCTCACAGTAGAAGGTAATCTCCTTTCCACTAAATTCGTATTGCAATTTACTTGGTATTTATAATTTAAGCCTTTCATTGTCAAGTCTTATTTATCTATTTTGTTTTCATTAAGTTTAACTTTCTGAGAGTAAAGCCCCGCGTTTTTTAAACTTTTGTAATTCTCCCCAACTCCATCGGAGTACCTCTAAATATTTGTAGGAAAAATGGGGGGAAAAAACCCCAACCAAACAAAAAACCAGACACAAGTTCTCAGCCAAGCTGTTCTGTCACCTTGAATAAGACCGTGCCTGGAATCCAGTCTCTGTAAGGTAAGATGAAGAGGTTAACAAAGCTTTATATGGGTTGTGAAATATCTATAGAGATTATAATAAAGTTTGTGATGGTTAATGGTGAATCTTAGTGATTCTCTCTCTCTCACACACACACACACATTCTCTCTCTCTCTCTCTCAAATTGTCTTGAGCTTCTAATCACTACTTCAGGCCGCACTACAAACCCTTCGCTCTTCCACTGCCAAACTCACTTCCTGTTTCTACCCTAAGCACTTCTACAGGAAACACGATGTATCTCTTGCTTTATGTTACTATTTGTAAATGTCTTCATTTTCTGCAGGTCCCCTTATCTCTGTCCTGAGTTCTTGAGATCAGAACCACAAAATCGTAGAATAAAAAGGTCTTTAGATAGAACTATGGTCTGGAACCAACTTATGTAGATGGGAAAGCCAAGACTCACAGGCTTAAGTAACATACGCCCCGTCATGGAAACAGGCAGTGGTAAAAGATGGGATAGCCACCTGCTCTCTCGACATTTAGTGGCGGTTTTTCCCACTTTAACATTAACGTTTCTCACTGAAGTATCTTTCCCTTTTCTTTTGGTAATAGTGCCCTGATTTTACTTTAGGAACGTGTTCAGGGGTGGCCAAAGGACCAGGCTTAGTCAATCAACATAGTTAATCATTCCGGCTGCATTGAAAATGAAACCCAAGTTAGGCTAATGGGAGTCAGTTAGACTGTCATTCAAAAGCATTCTCTTTTCACAGGGGTTACTCAGTCAGTAGAATATGTGCCTGGAGTTGCTGAGGCCATTGTTGCCACCGAAATGGAAAAGCCTGACTGAGGGTGAAGCCCATGCAGACAAAAGCAGAGCCAATGAAGAATCGATTCCTGACATTATTTCTGCACTTGGATACAGCTTTACCTAAAACTAGCTCCTTTTACCTTCCAGTTACTTGAGCCAATAAATTAGTCCTGACTCATACACCTGGCACAACTTAGATTACCTGGAATCTCCCCGGTGTATTCCTTTACCCCCTCTAGCTAAAAATGATTATTTGTTGTGAAGAAGAAGAAGAAAAAGAAGGAGGAGGAGGAGGGGGAGGGGGAAGGGAAGAAGAGAAAAGAAACGAACCATTTTGCTTTCATCTATGCCTGCAGACTCTGATTAAACACGACAAAAATCTTGAGGATTGGGATTTTTTAAAAAGTTTATCAGAGTTGTGATCCCAATAAATTAAAAAATGGCCTAGCTTGGAAGACAGAGGTTTAAGCATGCAATGTATATAAAACCCAGAATTTTTTAAAATTTAAATTAGAAAGGCAAAGTATGAGGTAGAATTCTTAGGGTGTTTCTTAAAATGACCAAACAGAGAGGAAGTTTCAGTATGTTTCTTGTGTCAAGTTGAAATTCTTAAGGGCAAGGATAGAAATTTACTAATCAAAATACCTAAGACTCAAAAACCTTACAGAAACCAAAGGCTGTGATAATGCAAAATGACACCACTTTTGCAATCATCCAGCTAATTTAGGGTTATTTTATTTCAGTAGAATTCCCAGCTGCCGAAGGAGAGTGCATTTCACAACATTCCTTTCCATTTCCATGATTCTGGTATGGCCATCATGGCCAGTCCAAACACTGAATCCATTGGAAAATCCTCTCCAGCCAGAAGTAGTCACTCTCCCCAAAAATTTCACAGCGCTTTCTCTCCTTCTCTCTTGTGTTTTTATTTGCTCCACACTGTTTTTTATGTATATCTGTGTACTTGTGTTAGATCCTTTGTTGCACTGCAAATCATTTGAGGACAAAGGTCAAGATTAAACGCACTTAGCAAGAGTCAATCCCACATAATAAGTGCTCAATACATCCCTGTCTGTGAGGCATTGCTTCTGAAATTTATAATGTTTCCTACTAGAAAGGACTGATGGTTCTACGTATTTGAAGCATAAGTACTCGGATAAAAATGGAAAGATTCAGTCATTTAACTGTTTTAATGACACGATATTTGGATATTTGAAAACATCTACTAAATTTTTCACTTTTCATCCAGATGTTTGGTGTCATGGAAACCCAGATTCCAGATTTAAATTAGTTAGTTGGGTTTTGTTTTGTTTTGTTTTTTTATGCCACATGTATATTTGGGATGAAGAAAATGTGGCTATTTCAGGAGATTCATTTTCATTTGAGTCCACATGGAAGTAAATAGATTGAATTATAATAATCACATGTTTTAAAATTCAGAAATGTTTGAGAGATTTTTTAATAATAGCCAGATCCTGAGAGATTAACATGTTTGGTTGATATTTAGAGCCATGGTAGGAAGGCCTCATTAAAAGGAGCAAAAAAGAAAAGTGCTCTCTCTCCGGTAGATAAGCTAAAGGAATACTGAATGAGCCTGATGGATTATCATCCGGAGATTTTAAGAACAGTTATTAAATTTATTATTATCAAGATAGAGATAAAATAAAAAAATGAAGAAGGAATTTCTTATGAAACCAAAGTTAATGACCGAAAGAAAAAAAAGTAAGTGTCTTGGGACAAAGTAGAAACACTTTTTGCATCTTCAAGAGGAAATGTTACATATACATATCCTAGTGGTATTAGAAGCAGTTCATATGGGCAGGAGTGATGAAATTAAGTGAAACTTAGATACCACCAACACCTATTCTACTTTTTTAAATTTTTTTTTTAATTTTTGAAGTTTTATTTTTTATGTTATCTCTACACCCAACCTGGGGCTTGAACTTACACCCCCCAAATCCCAAGTTGCCTTGTTCTCCCAACTCAGCCAACCAGGTGTCACCCCCTACCTGCCCCCATTCTATTTCTAAATTTCCAAAAAGACATAAAAAGTATCAGGAAAACATATTATAAAACATTTGCAGATAGGAGTCAGGATTTTAAGCGCGATGGATATAATTATTTTCCTGTTGACTGAGACTTTAAAGCTGAGCTCAGTCTTCTTTTGAAAATAACAGAAATATATTCCTAAGGCTAGAGAAAGATAATTTTTATTTAACATTTGTTAGGACGCTCCCATGAGCTGCTTGGCCATGCGTGTTACACTGCCTACATGGCTAATGGGTAATCTTACCAAATGAGCCAAAGGCCACAGATAAGGCCTTGACTCATTTAGCGATCATTTCACATTTCCACACTATGACCAAATTAATATTTTATGGGACCACTCAGTTCTATAGCCAGACCACTTTTCCAAAAAATTGAATTTTGTGTTTATTTTATGGATCATTTGTTGAAATAGATTTCAAAACAGGTTTGGGCTGTTTAGATTTTTCAGTGAACTGAAAAAGAAAAACTTACAGACTCAGAGTTTTAGAACTAGAAAAGACATTAGAGTCATCTCATTCAAACTTTCTTATTTTGTGTCTAACAAAACTGAGGTCAACTGAGGAGAAAGGGACTTGCCTAAACCTTGTTGGCCTGGCCTCCTCCCCTTTTTAAGACATCCCTGGTTTCCCCAGCAAGAAGAAATTTCATGCTTACATAATCTCAAAGAACATTTCGTATGGAACATCATTTCTACCTAGAAATTGTGGATACCAATAGCCAGATTTTATCCTGTAAATTACTTAACACCCATTTCTACATGTTCTTACGTCACCCTACACTTCCCCCTTATGCCACGCCACTGCATTGTAAATACTTGCTTATTTGTCTACCTCTCCTATTAGACTCTACGCCCCTTGAGAGCAGAGACCAGCTCTGCACATTTGACTTCCAGAATCTAGTTCACAGCCCAGCATGCAAGAGGCAGCAAGAACTGCATGTTGAATTAATCAAGTTTGAGAATGCAAGCAAATACATTCTTTGCAAAGTAAAAATACTATTTTGAACTGAGAGAGAAGTCGGTGGAGGCAAAGGGTGGATAGCAAATGAGAAGGGAGATTTAAGGAAGGAGACACGCAAAGTTATGGCATCACACGCAAAACAATGAAAACCACCTCTTATTTAAAACAAGAGTAAAATTTTATATATGTAGAGAACGGGGTAGAAATTGGCAAATTCAGATGGTGACACTGAGAAGCTGTAGAAAAGAAGTGCATGGGACTTTTCATTAACATTTTATATCTCTTCTTGTTAAAGAGGCTAAGGGGTTGCTTTAAAACAAGGATCTGAAGTACTTGGTAGAGAGTTATATAATGTCTAGACAACAGAGATACTTGTATCTAATCTTATGACAGCAATCCTACTTAACAGGTCCAGACACAGTGCCATATGAGACTGAGTTAGAAGGAAATGAGGATTAGTGATTAGTCTATTACATTTCTTTAATAACATGAAAAAATATGGATAAAAAAGTGGGGTACATCTCAAAGAATTATTAAGCCAATTTACAACCTATAGAAAACAATTCCAGTATGTTTAGTCTATTTTTCTTTGCATGGATTATGCTATAAATAATGTTGTCGGATTTACCTTAAGAATGTACTGAAAGTCCAACGTGACAAGAGAAAGCTACCATAGATTTAAAAAGGAAGTTGTTGTTTAATGAAATGGAGGGTTATCTTTTTTTTTGAAAGGGTTATTATCTCTAGAGTAAGCAATGGAAATGTTGTGGATATTATCTTCTTGCTCATCTCAGAGTACAGGATAAGAGAATGGGGTTAATGATAAGTTAAAAAGTCACAAAAATAAAAAGAAAGTAGCTCTAAAGGAATGACTTCCAATGGTGGGCAGAAGTGGTTACAAAAGAGAACCTTAATAGCGAATGACCATTTCTTGCACCAGATTATGGAGAAGGTTTCAATCAGGGTGGCAACAAGGAATCAGACCTCCTAAGAGTTAATTCTCTCATTTTATAGTGCACCAAGATAAAACACTACTGTGTAGAACACTGCCATTAGAAACGTGGTTCAGAGGTTCCAAACTGGCTTCTTTTACTGTTACACAGAGCTACTTTTTGCATATAAGTGAGCGCTGGATACTACGATATACTTAGATGTATACTCTAAAACGGGGGGGGCAGGTGGGCTAAAAAAACAAAAATAAAAAACCCTGACTTTTTTCCTGTTTAATTATAATCCCATGTTCTTAAAATGTTTTAGAGTTTATATGATTTTTAAAAACATGGGAGAAAGATCATTATAGTCCAGAGAATACAAAAAAGTCAAAGATATTACCCAAATGTTTACCTTAGTTATCTACTGTACTGGTAAAGAAAGCAACCAACTCATATCCTAGTAAGAAAACTATTAGTGGGCCATCAAAAAAGGTCAGTTAGCAGTATTTATTTTGGAATTCCCCATAGTTTTATCTTATCAAGTTGTTTTTCCTTCCCTTTTTTAAAGCAGCCTGTTTAGTGAAAGTTAACTGAATCAAGATGGGGACAGAACAAGGTACCGCCGCACCGATCTGTCTTGGTGCATACACGGCTCCTTACTATTTCACCCAACCTTTCAAACATGCAAATACTTTACATATAAAGTGTTTCTAAGCAGATGAAAACAATCACTTTGTGAGTTTCCAATTTGGGTTTCGAGCAAATCAAGTCATCAGTAACTAGAACACCTTTAAAATGTCTTTCGACACACTTATGAATATGTTTCTTCGGGTAATTACAGAAGATCATCAACTATCTAATCCATGTCCTAACCAAACTAAATGAGAAAATATGTATGCACATAAAAATACCCGTCTTCATGACTCTGGATATTTATTGACTCATTCAAGATAAAAGCGATCAAATATTGAAATATCAAATCATTTGATAGTATTTCACCTTTTACCACCATACTAAATGCTATGCTGAGTAAATCCAAATGAATTAGAACCTTGTGGACCAAAAGAAAATACAGACACACAAATAAAACGATTTCATGACAAAAGAATAAGAATAGATGCTAATATATATTTATAGCTTACTTAAATATTATATGGGGCTACTTTCTTCCTAACTGGGACAGCAAATCAGAAAATATTGAGAAAAGGTTACTCTCGGCCTGGGTAGACAAGTCGACCTCAGCAGAAAGTGTTTTTCTATTTACCTTTCTACCATGTTTCATCTGCTTATCAACTTAGATAAAAGAGAGGAATAATGAGGAACATATTAAAAATATGAATATGTGAAATTATGGAATTGGCTATTTATTTTCTAATCTATTAAGTGATAAGACTTTATAGAAAGTGATAGCTACCTCTTGTTCCTCCTGATCTGTGTGTTAGAAATTGATGACCTATCTTTACGTTCTTAGAAACAAATAATTCTATTCTTTGCACAAAAATATTTCTTACAAGGATTTAAGAAGCCCTGAAAATGGTTGTCTCCACAAAAACTGGACTTTAAAAAGGACAACCCTTTAATGTAGCTGAATTCAACTAGTATGACCAGTATGGCCAGCATCTAATTAGTTGAGCATTGTTTCTGATTGTTGCCTGGTCAATAGTTCGGATATCGCCGCTGACTTTTCTACGTCATGGACAGAGCCCTCTAACGTTTCTGATACCTGCTTGGTATTGTATATCTTTGGCGGATGAACTTAAGTTTGACCCATATTCTACTATCATACATAGAGCATAAATATTTTATTTTATTTTTTATTTTATTTTTTTAGGAACATAAATATTTTAGCACAAGGTGAGTTGACCGTAGGCTTTCATTTGAAACAGGGTAGTTTGAGGTAAACTCTGACAGTACCTTCACTACTTGTGTGTTCCAAATGAAATCATATGCATTATTTAAATATCTAAAAAATTTAAATACTCTTATTTGAGTAATTGGAAATATACCCTCATAGCAACATAAGCTGAGTGGGTTTAGTTTTTTAAGAAGTTAAAACACTTAAGGATTGCCACATGGCAAGAAATAAGCCACAAATGGCCTTTAGATTCGAGCAGAAAATCTTTAAGAAAATCCAAGGTTATTGTTCTTACATATATACCATGAAACTGTTGATTACACTTTATCTAAATAAGAATATTTTCTTAAGAAAAGAAAGAAGAGAGGGGAAGAGGTAAATAGGAGGAACCAAAAATTATCTCAAAGAGATCAAAAGTATGCATAGAAATCACCATCCGACTCACAACTCTGCTTCCCCATAAAAGATCATGACTTGGATTTGGCCAGGGTGTTGGAGAAATCTAGACTCTCCTCCTTTGAACAGTCCCAGCTGACAATCAGCATCCATTTAGCATCAAGTCTGACCTGGCAGAAACTAAAGGAAAGACTTTTCAATTCAGGTATTTGGACATTTAAAATGTTCATACAGTGTATACTAACAAGAAAGAAATTCAGAGGGGCGCCTGGGTGGCACAGCGGTTAAGCGTCTGCCTTCGGCTCAGGGTGTTATCCCGGCGTTATGGGATCGAGCCCCACATCAGGCTCTTCCGCTATGAGCCTGCTTCTTCCTCTCCCACTCCCCCTGCTTGTGTTCCCTCTCTCGCTGGCTGTCTCTCTCTGTCAAATAAATAAATAAACTCTTTAAAAAAAGAAAAAAAAAAAAAGAAAGAAAGAAATTCAGGGGCAAAGATGTATAAACCACTACTTTATAAGGTCTTCATCTTTTTTCTAACCTAACCAGCCAATTTTGAAATGACCTGATAATAGACTGTTATAAAGAATGTATAAACTCATGTGCAATTTTTTCAGAGTGATATTTGTACCGTTGTACAAACAATAATGGAGAGCTGTCAGGTTCTGGATTAGACAGAAGTCGGGGATGTAGAGCAATGGAGAAACAGAGATTGAGACTGCTATTTTGACATTTCTCTGGTTACGTTCTCTTTTCTCTTCCTTGAGCTCCTGAATACATTCTCCCTTTTCATTTTAAGTGACTGACGTGCTGACAATGTTACAGAACCTAGAACCACTCTCTGGAGACATTACTTTTTTTTTTTTTTTTTTAACTCCCTGGACATTTGGAAATACGATTTATAGCAAGTGTAAATATTGTAAGTAGAATTGCTAAGGGAGTTTGCTCTCTGCTAAAGTCAGTTCTTTCATAAGATAAATAATGTTCTTGCAAAGCAATTAATACCACCAGTGGAGTAATGTTCCTCTAACTTTTTATGAACAAATTTAGATGTTTACAAGAAATGCCGTATGAAAACATCTGATGGATTTATCAATAAGCACTTGGATGGGCACTTGTTTTGTTCACTGCTGTATGCCTAGCTCATAGAAAAGTACTTGGGAGAGCAGTATAAGCTCAATAAACAATTGGGAAAAGAATAAGTGAATGAATACTTTCAGGGCCTGACCTGAGACTGAAGCATGGGGTGTCTCATTTCAAGTGTACAAGGGAAGCAGGAGAAATATCAGTGTTTAGGCTTTTACCTTCTCACATTAGTAGTTAGAACCACTCAGGTGGGAGGAGGCTGATGGCAAGGGGATGGGAAGTTCCTGCATGTTACAGATTTAAAAGCATACTCTCTATCAATTTGTTTACACTATTGAAAGTCAAAATTGCTTTTTCCGCAAGGAATTATATATTTCTAGGCCCATACTGACTAAGATATAGGGGGGAAAATCCTGTAGAAAGCCCCACAGAACTTATAACAATAGTCTAGGCAGAAGTATAGGACTGTCATACTAAGACAGTAACACTTTCCATGATTTAATGCCCTTGTGGGTAAACATTTAAATCTAAAATGTAGGTACATTCTGGAAACACTCGACCGACTCAGGAAACACATGGGCTTTGGTGCCATCGGGTCATACTTCAGGTGGAGCCCTGGGAAATTTTTTGGAAACTACTGGTAGAAATAGGTTGGAAGGAGGGAGAGAGAGCACATAAATCCATTAGCAATTGCATTTATAGCTCTTCCCATCTGTCATTTTCAAAGCATTTTTCTAATATTAGCCGCTGAAGTTGTAAGTACACATGGCTTACATCCATTGTCTCCTCTCGCTTGGTAAAGATAAAGAAGTGAACACAGAAAGCATAAGTGACTTATCACTTGTCTGTGATCCAAGTAGAAATAAAAGCAAAGACTGAAGCCACGAGTTCTCAGTTTCCTTTCTTGTGCTGAAAATCTTCGAGGCCAGCTTCCTCCTCGGTATACCTTTTTGCCTTTTAATAGTATTTTCACTCCTATTCTTCACATCAATTAGGGAGAAAGCATAGGATATGAAAACATGGTTGGAGTTACCTATTATCATCCATTGCATTGGAGATTTGATTATGCCAACTCAAGGCAAGAAAGGCCAACTCAGAGAAAGAAATAATCATGTGATGTTAGCAAGACTTGAGGAATTATATGAGGTCTACAGTTGCCATCAAAGTCACGTAACACAATGGATTTCTAGGGTCTTTGTTTTAGTTTGACCTAAGGGAAATGATTCAGTGGTTTTAACTAAACTCCTATCTCCCTATCTCTCCAGAACACAAGTGATATTGCAGTGCCTGCTCTTGGCTGAGACAAACAAGTGGCCCATATCCTTTAACGAAATTGTCTGAAGAAATTAATAGCTGTAATTTTAGGATGAGTAGGACAGTCCTAAATAGTTCTATCATTAGACCAGTTATTTCAAACTTTAAAATACATACGTGTCTCCCACTGGAACATACACTTGAAAAAGACAATTAGAAAGCTTTAACTGAATAAATCTTGTACCTTCCCAGGCTGTACCTGCACTTGGGCAAGAGAGTTGGGAATCTGGAAGCTTCTGGTGGCTAAAGTCTGCAACATGCTTCTAGAATGACCAAAAGACTAACTAGGCACTCAAATGAGGAAAAGGTTTGGCAAGTCCAAGGGCAAAGGAGCTTACAATTATTCACCCACCGAAATTAAAACAAAACAAAACAAAACAAAACAAAAAACTTATACAGAAATTCAGGACATATCTCATAAGGGGAAGAGGAAACTAAAAAAAATTTAAGAGACAAAGCCAGCCTATACAAATTAGAATAATATATGCACAAATCTCTGGAGAAACTCTATTATATCACAATTAATGCAGAGACTGCAATCAAGCCAGGCTAATTTCAATAGATTCCAAGTTTTGAACAGTTCCTAGACTATCCAAGTGGGAATTTGGCCAGGATGCTGGGGTTAATAATTCATTTTGAGAGAGGCTAATTCTTTGGGAAGCAGCCCACTCTGCAGGAGGAAGCATTTGGCCCATGTGAGCAAATTTGCTCTTCAAAATCACCCTTTATTAGCTCCACAAGACACCTTTCTTTTTTTTTGAGCGGGGGGAGGGGGGCAGAGGGGGGCGGGGGTCAGTTTACTTTCTCGTCCATATAGAAATGTTTATCATGTTTTCAATAAAGATATATTAAAGTCAGAGAAATTGTTCAAGCATGTACATTGAATGTCTGGGTTCTTAAAGAACAATTTTTACACCAACTTTCAATTACTACGATCTGAGTATAGGTTGTCAGAAGAGTGTGCGGGCTCTGGACTCAGACAGTCCTGGCTTTTCATCTTGGCTCCAAACTGTGGAACTTTGAAGAGGCTACTGAATCACTCTAGGATTCAGGTTCTTTGCTCATAAAATAGGAAAATTAATGGTGCCTACCTCATAGAGGTCTTATGAGGTTAAATAAGTCATTTGTTAATTGAACAAACAATGATTGAGTGCCAGAAACTGTTACGGGCCCTGAGAATACAGTAGTAAACAGACGAGACGAATCCCTGACCTCACGGAATTTATATTCTGATAAGAGACAGGCAATAAACAACAACAACAAAACCACACACACAATCTGCTTGGAGCTAAGTTTTATAAAGAAAAACTTCATTAAGGTCATTTCTGAACTGAGATAGAAAGTGACTAGGGATGGCGATCTTTTCTGTGGGGCAGTCAGGGAGAGCATTTTGAGAAGGTCACATTTGAGCAGAGACTTGAGTGAAGTCTGAGCTAGCCAGGAAGCCGGAAAGCCAGGAGACCAGGGTCCTAAAGCAGGTGAGGGGGTCTACGTGGAAGGAGGGGGCCAGAGAAGCAGCCGATGCTAGACCATCTCAGGTCTTACGAGTCATCTTAAAGGACTGAAGTACAAACCTAGTATCTGGCACATAATGAAGCACATTATATAGTAGCTACTTATTCCCATATTGGGTAAATAAAGTCACAAGTCAGAATCTTTTGTTTCCATTGCTCTGCTACATAGTTGGGAGTTTTGTCCATTAATCCTCTCATCCTCACACAGCTGATTCCTAACTGAAAACCTTCACACACTTCAAATGCTCATGAGTATCACCAGTGTTTCTAAATATGACTGTTTTCTGCGATGTGTGATTATTCAGCATCTTCTTTATTTGTTAACGGGTCTCAAAAATGATGGTTCTTTCAAGGCATTTTGGTTAAGGTAAGCAGAGGCACACAAAAAATAATGGGGCATATTAAGTAAGGAGATGAAGTAATACAGTATCTGTTTTGTTTTCCCCAGGAACACCAGAATTTGGCTGTCACTTCCTGTTTTGGAAGGAAATCTTTCACTGGTCTTCACGTCTCTAAATCTGACTGCAGTCAAGCCCTGGCAATCACCGCCAGCACCCACACTAGATACTGCATGAATCATTCCTACCTTTCCTGAAACTTGCTTGGCTTCATGTCATTAAAAACCAGATTCCTGGGGCGCCTGGGGGGCTCAGTCAGTTAAGTGTCCGACTCTTGATTTTGGCTCAGGTCCTGGTCTCAGGGTTGCGAGATCGAGCCCTGTGTTGGCTCCATGCTGAGTGTGGAGCCTGCTTAAGAGTCCCTCTCCCCAGGAACCCTCTTACACTGTTGGTGGGAATGCAAGTTGGTACAACCACTTTGGAAAACAGTGTGGAGGTCCCTCAAAAAGATGAAAATAGAGCTACCCTATGACCCAGCTATTGCACTACTGGGTATTTACCCCAAAGATACAGACGTGGTGAAGAGAAGGGCCATATGCACCCCAATGTTCACAGCAGCATTGTCCACAATAGCCAAACTGTGGAAGGAGCCGAGATGCCCTTCAACAGATGACTGGATAAAGAAGTTGTGGTCCATATATACGATGGAATATTACTCAGCCATCAGAAAGAATGATTACCCAACATTTGCAGCAACATGGATGGGACTGGGGGAGATTATGTTAAGTGAAATAAGTCAAGCAGAGAAAGACAATTATCATATGGTTTCATTCATTTGTGGAACATAAGGAATAGCTGTGAGATCGATAGGAGAAGGAAGGGAAAAATGAAGGTGGGAGTAAACATAGGGGGAAATGAACCACGAGAGACTGTGGACTCTGGGAAACAAACTCAGGGCTTCAGAGGGGAGGGGGGTGGGGGAATGGGCTAGCCCGGTGATGGGTATTAAGGAGGGCACATATTGCATGGAGCACTGGGTGTTACACGCAAACAATGAATCATGGAACACTACATCAAAAACTAATGATGTACTGTATGGTGACTAACATATCATAATAATTTTTTTTTAAACTTTTTAAATTAAAAAAAAAAGAGTCCCTCTCTCCTCCTCCCTCTGTGCCCCCTCCTCCCTCTCTCCCTCCTTAAAAACAAACAAACAAACAAGCAAACAACCAAATTCTTGGCCTGCATTTGAAGGTCTTTCACATTCTGGGCCCAACCTATCTTTCCAAACTTACATCCCACTACTCCAGAACACATACGTAAAATCCTAACCGAACCGTACTGGCTTCTCTGTCCATTTTATTCCTGTATTATTGCCATCAAAATATTTGCCATCTTGTAGGTAGTTCAAATGCTCTCCCTTACTACAGCCTCTCTTCTGATTTTTATGCACACGGAAGCCTATGTTTCTCAGCCCCTCTGTACCACACTTCCCCATGAATTGGGCAAAGCCATGCTACTAGTTCAAGACAAATGAATGTGACTGAGGAGACATAGGCTATTTGGGGGCTAAAGAATTCACCTGCTGATGTAAACTCCCCAGGTCCTTTCTCTTCTCTTGCTGCAGCAATGGGGGTACTTGTTGAAATGAGGTGCCACAAAATGGAAGAACCTTTACATGCTGAGCTTGCATAGGGAGGATAGCTGCCCCAGAGGGTAGCATGAACTCCTCACAGACTTTGTGCGCCCAGCCACTGAGATTCTGGTGCTGTTTGTTGAGGAAGCGTAACATAGCCTATTCTGACCGATCTGCCATTATTCAAGATCTTCTTTGATCCCTACTTTGAAGTGATTCTTCCTCTCTTAAAAAAAATCATATGGAAAAATTTTTACTGTTTTTAGATGCTGGTAAATAATTGCTTTGTAGGAAAAATCAACTCTACTGAAAAGGATCTTTGATAAACTCGGGAGTTAGGACATGGAGGTTGAAATGAATCCCACTGGCCAGGATTCTAGTGGCTGAAAACTATTCAGCCTCATAAAAGGCTGACAAGCTGTGTTGAGAGCTGCCTAGGAGAAGAGATGGAGAGATGAGTAAGGTTAAGAGGGGGTACTTGGAGATGAGAAGGGTATAGAGGGAATTTTTCAAGTGACACATGGGCTATGTGATAGGACACTTCCCCATGTCACTGCAAAGCTTTAGTAAAATTAAAAAATTCAGAAGCTCCTCACGTGGTTCAATTTCTTCAAGAAGCTGATGAAGTGGCTGAATTTTGCATGAAGATTGTGTAGGGTTAAAATAGTCACTTGAGTGGTCAAAGGAATCAGCTGATATCTGGGTCACGCTTCACTTATTAATGAAGCAAGAAGGAGAGATCATATGCCACCTTGGATTATAGACACTGGGGGGCCCTGACTCCCCAGTAAGAGTAAGATTCTCAGCAAAAGGAACCATATTTCACACATCTCTTTATTCTGCGTGTGCTTAACCCAGAACTTTATAGTGAGGACCCCAGTGAAGATGGACCAAGTGAACAAAAGACTGCTACTTCAAAACCAGTCCCCTCATTTTGTTTCCTCAAACAAAAATGCGTATGCAACCTACTCTTCTATTTTGCTTTGCTGCTAGAGACATTTTCAGAATATTCTATGATATTTCAGTCATTTTAATTTGTAAGTGGTAGCAAATATTTTAAGTCCATATCAGCACAACCTTGCTAATTAGACACTGTTTCATTTATTCTCTTAATCTGCACTCTTAGCTGCATTTAATGATCTGAATTTTGTCAGCATGAAGAGAAAGAGCTTCCACAAAGGGTGAGAATTGGGAGGAAATGTAGATAAAAATGAATTTCACTATCTCACTTCCAGTTTATCTTCTCTGTCATCAACATTAAAGTCCTGTTTTTGTCTCTTCAGAAAACCACATGACATTTGAGAATCTTCTCCTCTACTGCACAAATTTCAGAACCATCTGGAATACCTTCCTCCCTTCCTTCTCTCCACCTCCCTGATCGTCCATCCTTTTCTTCCAATATGAAAGTGGTTTTTTTCCTTATTTGGCTTGCTCTTCTTGTGCTTCTGAGCTCTTTAATTTTATCTTAATTCTTTGGCTACTTTGGTATCATTTATGTAAAGACAAACTCACACGTACATAGGAGAGTTTGAAATAAATAATACTTGGAGATCAATCGTCTGCGGTATAAATCAAAATAAACTCTCTTGGCTTTTAATTCCAAATATTAATGAGAAGTTACAAGGGCAAAGACAGTCAAGCTGGTACATCTCAGTACATGAGGAAGAGCTAACATAACACATATGTAACTATTTTTAAGTATGTTTGGGCTCTCCATCAGGAAGACTTCTATCTGCATAAAAATTAGTAAATTAAACTCACACCTATAATCTTTGAAGATCTTCTCATTATGAAACCAGCTTCTTATGACATAATACTTAGGAGGACATTTGGTAATTTGGCCTATTTTTGCAAAAAAAAAAAAAGTATAAATTTAAAAAAATGATACACGGCCCTTTTCACGTATTTCTTTTATTTGTCAGAGCTGATGAATTTAAGATTATTGACAGAGACTATATCTGCATATATACCCAGTCAACTTTACAAGGAACGAGCGCCTGGTTAAAATCCTTGAATATAGTGAGAGCTTGGTTTCAAAGAGCAAACATGTAAGTACGTGTGTGTCTGTCACACACACGCATGCGCACACACACGTTCTCACTGCAGTAAATTAGAGATACTCACAATTTAACAAATACGGATTTCAACATGCCCTTTGCTACTCAAATTAGTGGTAGTGTCTGCATTACTGTCCCCTACATAGTGCAAGGAAAGTGATTCCTTGCCCAGACAAGGGGCTTCTGACACTTGTCTTTATTGCCCCGTCATAAATTCATAAAGGGATGTCTGCTGTAACCAGTTGGCAAGTTCACTGCATAAACATCAACACCAATTTAATGACTTGTGTACACATCGTAAACTAGAGAATCTTTATACAAAGAAATCAGATAAATCAAACATGAGCTGAGGCTTGGGGAAAGCAATTAAAGCTTGAAGTTAAGGTGGCTGTAGGAGGGCACCGTATCACATCAGAGCAGATAATAGAAAATGTGTTAACGCCACTACAGTATGTGTAATTAAATTAATTAGTAATGTTTAAAGCAACATCTCATCAACAGATAAGAGAAATAGACAAGAGCAGATAAATAGATAAGAAACATATAAAAATTTAAATTTCCCATTTTATGTGTTCAAAGATAGGCCCAAAAAAGCCCTGAAACTTCCTAAGAAGTTGATAAAAATAAAACAGGGAGGGGATGTAAAGTTGATTTACTTGCCTCCGGCTAGTAATGGAAAAAAGGAATAGTCAGAACATAAAAACCTCTTTGGCCATATTTCATTTCCTATAACATATTGAAATGTTTTGGTGCCAACCCATTTCATTCGAATACCTTAAAGGCTGGTATAAAGTACCTTTAAGGTACATTGTTTTCTGAGCAAGTATTTGCAGTCAATCCCTAAGAAATGCGTAAGCGTCACCTGGTAATACAAATTTTAAAATTATTTTTAAAACATGCTAGGAGATTTTTGCTGAACAAAAATTAGATTGCTTATATGCCAAAGCTCCTCATCAGCTGAAAGCTGGAAGCTAAATTTGGCCATAAGAAACTGGCTTGGAACTTTAGAAGTTCTGGGGCCAGATTCAGCCCCGTATTACTTGTATGGCTTGTTACAGAGAAAAAAAAAATAGGTCTGTTCCAGTGATAGCAAGACTTCCATTTATTCATCTCAAAAGCAATAAGATCCTAGAATGGAGCTTCCATAACACAAAATGCTTTTAAGTTCTCCCTGAGGGGAACACAATATACACAATTTATGTAAAAAGAAGAAAAATGAAAGCTAAGTATTCCAGTTAAGGGTCAGAAATCAATATTTCTTTAACAGCCTAAGCAACATGCATTACTCTTAATACAAATACTTAGGAGACTTTACATTCTCCATAAAGGGGGATTTCCACGTAATTGGGGTTGAAAGTGGCAGAATATGCTCTCCCAACTTAGTTTCTATTGCTGAAAAATGAAAAAGAATATATTTGGACAGCACTTCACTGATCCTGTCATCCTTGGTTAAAACTTCTTACCTCAATGTCCTAAGTGTGGAGCAACAGGTAACTACATTTTAATACATCTCAATGGAATATGACAAAAACATTACAGTACCAATACGAAGACCATACAGAAACAGGGCGAAGAAATCTGAACACAAAACTAATTGTACTGAGATAATGAGAATATGGATTTTTGGGGGGTGCCCAATTTTTTTTTTTCATGGTGCTCCATTATGTTGTCAATGAAAAGTTTTTAAAAAGTAACCTTCTATTCATTTCAGTAGCACAGAAAAGTTATAAGATATAGTAGGTAGATAATGGACCCTAAAAAAATAAAGTATAAGTAAAGGGAGTGAATTTTAAAAAGTATATATATCCTAATTAGTTTCTGAGCATTCACTTTGGCCCTCAGCCAATCCACTCTCCATCCTGGAGTCCGAATCGTCACTGTGAAGGACGGATTTGATCTTATCACTCTACAGCTTGACATACTTCAGTGGCTTTCCATTGCTTTCAGGCTAAAGATCAAAATGCTTTTCTGGTGCCTTCAAGGGTACCAGATGAGCTGGGTGGGAGCCTCCAGAGTCATGTTGCTCTATCATCCAACATCTCCCCTCCATCCACACAATCCTTCCATTTCCACAACTCTACATGCTTTGTCCTGCCACAGGACCTTTGCACATACAGTCTCTGACTTCTTCCCTTGTGCCCTGTCCTTTACCCCTCTAATGCAACATCTTCTTGCTTCACATCTAATGTTAATTGATACTGACCTTTTTGATCAGGTCAATTCCCTCTTAACACATTCTCTCAAAGCTCCCTAGTTTCTCCTTAGGGCACTTACCCCAACTGTCCTTTTACCCGTCTATAAGCACCACAAGGGCAGCGTTTGCATCTATTCTTTTTATCCACCATTATATCTTCAGTGCCTGTCACAGAGGGTGGCTCATAAAGGAAGTGCTTGATAAATACCTGTGGGATGAATGAGTGAGTGAGTGAATGAATGTCAAGGTATAATTAAGCTTCTTAAAAAAGCCCACAAAAGCCACCTCAAGGCCTTTCTAAGCAGCTTGAAATTAAGTGATAATTCAGAGACTCTATCAATACAGGCACTGCTCAATGGATAGGATCGAATGATTCAGCTGCCGTTGGGGAGGCGCGGCTGAATCACTGAGGGAGCATCATCGAACAGCCCTTCTGCTCCTCACGGCCCTTCGAACGTGGCACGAGAGCACATCGGCCAGATCTTTGGCTTACGCATGGCTACCTCCTGACTTAGCCGAGCTGACTCGGATGTTAAACCTCTTAGAAGGATGACTTACCCACTTACTGGATTTTTAAATAAAGAAGCCTATTAGTTTTTCTTCACATTTGGAGTAAGTAACCAAACAGTGGTCATCTGCAAAGAACTTCTAATTTCTCCATCTGTATATGCTTTCGTGATGACTATTTTTAAAAATTCATTTATTAGTCCTGTGCCTTTTAAAAGTTTTTATTCTTCCTGTTCTTTCCTTCTTTCAATGATGTGTTGCCATATGGCCTAAGGAGCCCCAGGGACATTACTCACCACCATCATTTCTCCTGGTTTCCAAATGACCTTAATTTTACTAGGGTTTAAGATTCAAGTGTATAACAACCTCGCTTTCTTTCCAAAGCAGAATTTAGGGGACTCAGTTGTAAATGATTCATAGGGCTACTTTTTTTTTTTTTTTGTATGTATCAAAAGCAATGAAGAGTTCGCTGACTCCTGATTTTGAAACCAATTTCCGTTTTCTACCGCTCCGTTGAAACAGCCTTTATTTGCTTAGCACCAAGAACAGGTTTCTTTGGGTTAAGAACTTTCTTTTAGATCTGGTAAGTATCTAGTGGATACTTAGATATCTGTATTTGCATACCTGCCTTGCCCTTGCTAATAAACACCAACAAAACTCCAGGAAGATGGCTTTTGTTTCTACCAAACCTGTTTGCTCATCTATAAAATAGGATAATAATATCTTACAGGTCATTGGGAGGATTGGGAGGTGATGATTAAATGAGAAGTTAAAGGGCGCCTGCGTGGCGCAGTCAGTTAAGCATCCGACTCTTGATTACAGCTCAGGTCATCACCTCAGGGTCCTGTTCTCAGGCTTGTGAGATCGAGCCCTAAGTCGGGCTCCAGACTGAGTGTAGAGCCTGCTTAAGATTCTCTCTCCCCCTCTACCCCTTCCACCTCCCTCTCAAAAAAAAAAATAAATAAGTTAAAATATCTAAATTAAAAATGGTAACCATACTTAGTGTTTTAAAAAAAAACCAAGACCATAAAAACTAATGATAATTGTTTTCCTATTCTTTTAAAAACACTAATATTCTATCTGAAATTTTGTGAGATACAGAAATCCACTAGTTTCTAAAACTGACCTTTTCTAGCTTAGACATGATATGCCTTGCTGTCCATGGATCCGTTAGAATTTATATTTCTAAACAAGTAATTTAGCAATGTTTTTACATCAGTTCTCTTTTTCATTGTTGTCCAAATGAGAGCATTTTCTATCTTTGCCTTTGAAGTCATCTTAACACAAATCAGTCGCATTTCCATTTCCTAGAAAGTTGGAGAGTGTCACCCAAATTTCTGCTAAGGATGAACTCTTGTCTTATTTTCTATCATAAAGTGCATGTTCCTCACAATTTTAGGAAAAAAATACATCAGGGCTGATAGCGAGTCTACAATGTTATGTTTTAAAACACCAAATATAATGGGGTGCCTGTGTGGCTCAGTCGTTAAGCGTCTGCCTTCGGCTCAGGGTGTGATCCCAGAGTCCTGGGATCGAGCCCCACATCAGGCTCCTCCGCTGGGAGCCTGCTTCTTCCTCTCCCACTCCTCCTGCTTGTGTTCCCTCTCTCACTGGCTGTCTCTCTCTCTGTCAAATAAATAAATAAAATCTTTTTTTAAAAAAATAAATAAAAAATGAAACACCAAATATCATACTGAAATAAAAAAATAGATTTCAGAATTCTAAATGTTTGTATTTCAAGCTCCTACCTGTTTCATTTGCTATATTTTTTCTTTCTATCCAACCACAGATGTTGAGCTCAGGAAGGTCAATGAGTCCAACTATTTTATTTGTAATATTTTTTTATACTCCAAAATCAAATTATTTATAATCTGAAAAATTAACAGTCATTTTATGTATACCAATAGCTCAATGACTCCCTATGTTCTCCTTAATTCTTAAAGCATTTCAGAGCTGTGACATGCCATATTAACATCTAAAAATATGAAAAATAGAAAAAAAAAAGGCCATTTCCCAACTAGAAGGCATTTCATCATGTTGAGATAAGATCTTGTCCTCTAGCGCTGCCCCTCACCTCACCTCAGGCTCCCTGGATTCTTAAGTTTGTGGCCTTGGCATACAAGGGTTAACATAGCCCATAAGCTAAGTCCAGGATCAAATGGACATGAGGCATGAGGAACCAGGACCTCCTGTTAAATCTCCATGCCACGTTTGGTCAAGAACAAATGGGAGTGTCTTTCCCTTGTCTCTGGCCTTTCTTGCTCTTCGGGGTGAGAAAGTAATCGAGTGTCGTATAGTCACACTCACCAGAGTTTCTCTTGGCACCTTCTGCGTGCCAATCACAGCAAAATGCTTTTTTATATTCCCAGTAAAACGTGCCCATAAGAGAAGAGTCAGGCTCGTATTTTCCCCAAAGATCAAAATATCAAGAGATGGGAACCCCCCCCCCCCCGCCCTCATAGAACGACCTTATTATCAAGACTAAGGCAAGCACCTGGGGAATTCATAGCTGACATACCTCATTTTAAACATCCACCATATGTTCACAGAACAGACAGCCACGTTACTTATCGCTTTCTGTGTTTCTTTCATTGGTTTATGTTTTGCCTTGAATAAAAACTGCATGAAAACACAGTCTTCCGTTACCAGGTATGCTGCCCCTCCACGGAATAGCTCAATAACATTTTTAGTGTTTTATTTATGCAAACAAAAGAGCTCCTCAAATCAGCGCGGGTCGAACTGCTTGGAGAGTGCTGTTTCAATTTCAGTAAACTGAAGCTTTTTTCCTAACGCTGTTCAGGTGCAGACACTCCCCCAAAAGGCCTGGGATTGCTTTTTTTTTTTTTTTCTTCCCCTTCTTGTTTTTTAAAATCACATATCGGTGTTTCAGCGTTCTTGAAATTTATTCAAAGTAGAATCATGAAATTTCTGAAGGCCAGTCAGTGGGTTCACAAAAAAATGAGTTTTTCAGAGTTCTACGCATTTACCGAACGCCTACCAAGCGCGACAGACCCGGCGCGCACGTTCATCTTCCTCCTCTCAAGACAACACTGCGAGATTAACGCGAGCAGCGCCATCTTAGAGAGGCTGAGCTTCCGAGGGGGTAAGTTATCTGCTTAAGGTCACACAGCTAGTGAGTGGCAGAGCTGGGAATCCAACTGGGGCTTGTTTTGCTTTGTTACTTCCAACTGTTCGTCGTTTTGGCTGGCGCACAATAGAGATGGTGTTCACAGGCACTGGCACTCCCAGGGTGAGTCCAGGGTGACAGCACGTTAAGAAAACAAATGTGAATGCAACTGGGTGACAGTGGCTTCTTCTGGACACAGTCCTACCCAGGTGTGCATACTAACACCTGCGTGTCATCTGGAAACACTGGTTCTTACCGACCGTGACACACCACAGCTGATGGAGACGGAGGGCACTGTGCCTCTGAGTCGAGAAACGGACAGAAAGCAGCAGATCAGAGGATTGAGACTCAACTGCTCTGAAGTTTGCTGAGTCATTAATTTTTATTTGTCTTTTAATATGATTCTCAGGGACATGTGATTTAATTCAGTGATTACTGACCACCTACTATGGGCAAGCATGATGCTCGCATGCGATATAAGGAGGAGTAAAACCACAACCCCTGCCCGTAAGACCTCAGCAGAGGAATGACAAGTATACAAACGACAACTCAATAATAGACTCTTAGAACCAAAATTCAGCTCAGGAAAAAGATTTTTCAAGAATCTTTCATATAGTTATTTAAAACCAGGCTGCTTGTGCCATTGATATTAAAGAAAAGGATTTTTGCTTTTTGTTTTTTGGGGGGTTTCTTGCAAAAAAAAGAAATCTCAGGTATATTTTTTAATAAAAAACTATTACATAATTCCCCATCCCTTGCCAACTTTACTCATTCTAATAATCACGCTGGAAAATCATCAAACTCCTCTTCGTAGATTATTTTTTAATTTTTTTTGATGTAAAGTTCGATGATTCATTAGTTGTGTATAACACCCAGTGCACCATGCAATACGTGTAAAGGGAAGGATTTAGATCAATCAAACCCATGAAAT
Source organism: Ursus americanus (assembly GCF_024610735.1). NCBI lineage: Eukaryota > Metazoa > Chordata > Mammalia > Carnivora > Ursidae > Ursus > Ursus americanus. The sequence goes on from NC_142162.1 coordinate 21,230,838, forward strand.
AGCATGAGATATCCTGAAACATACCTTTTTTTAAAAAAATCCTACTGATCAGAAGGAATAGGGAAGTGGAGTAGCAAAATGTTTTGAATCAGAATCAAATTCAAGCTCGTAGTTGTATTGACTACACATATTCCCTTGCTTCGTCTTAGGTCCCTCATCTATTAGGAGGAGTAACAGGCAATACCCTGTGTCACAGAGTTGTCATATTTAAGAAGGTAATCACTGCAGTGAACGACTTACTAGCACAGTCAACTCATCATAGTAAAAAACATCAACTCCTAATATTAAATGTCCACAAAAGCAGGCTCTTTTACTCGTGGAACTCCCTACCACCGATTCCTTAAGGTAACATCGAGGATAACCTGACTGATCTTTATCTTCTTGAGGGATTTCTAGGGATCCGGGCTTCAGTGATCGCAGCCAAACCGCGAAGTGCTCTCACAACCAAAAGTCTAACCGGAGGGCAGCAAGCAACCCTAACCCAGCCCCACTCACTGCTTGCTGAGCAACTATTAATACACCAAATTCCTGGCTTAGCGGCAGAGGACCCAAACTGCAAACGTCACCTCTCTGGCCCTCTAGAAGGGCACATGCTCTCCAAGTCCCAATTGTAGTGGGGGACAAATTTTGATAAGCCACTCTCGTTGGGTAAAACCACGCACATCCTCCATATTTCACAAGATGATACATGACACACAAAAACTTCTTAACGATTAAGCCACATTTCTTCTCAGCAATACGAACCTGTTTTCGGTCTGCAGGCCAATTTCCTTGGCCTTTACTACAACAACGGCAATAAGGATTAACCTTTGGTTAAAGGCATAATACGTGCCAGAGATGGTGTTGGGTGATTCACATCCATTTTTGCCAATCTTCGGGGCGACTCTGCGTTTTACAGATGCACAATCTGAGATGTGAAATGACCGGCCTGAGGTCACACTGTCAGGAAGGAGCAGAATCTAGATGAGATGAACCCAGGCCAGTCTGGCTCCGGGATCTGCGCTCTTATCACTGCATCACACTAGCATTCCTGTTTCATGCACCAAAGGGCGTTGTTTGCTTGTTTGTTTTTATTACATTCTTGTTTATTACACGGATCCTTTTATTTTGAAATGTTAAAAAAAAGTACTAATTATCACCCAAGTAGGGCATGCTCATTGTAGGAAACTTAGGAAAGACAAAAAGAAGCAAAGGAAAACAAATTAAGTCCCAAACAATTCCCTACCCAGAAAAGGCACAGCTAATATTTTATGTCATAACTTCCCAAAACATTTTCCATACGTATATATTTGAATTTACATTATTTTTACAAAAATGGGTTCATGCCGCATGTACTATATTCTACCTGATTTTTTAAAAATGGTGTGAATCCCTTCTCATATCAACATACATCCCCATGACCTTTTTTTTTTAATTTAGGTAATTTGTCTTCTCTATCACAACTAACATTATGTGAGGCGAAGCCCAGGTCTGAGCGGGAGATCTTAACAAATGTTCATGTAAGTAAAACCCTCCGGGCCGCCTGTTATTATTTTTGAGGGCTGCATACTATTCCACAATAGAGCTGTGTCCCAATCTTTCTAATTTGTTCTCGATTACTAGACAGATTGCTTCCAGTGCTATGACTAACATAAACAAGAACTGCAATCAATATTTACTTACGTCTCTGCTCATTAAATTATTCACTTGTTAGGAAAATTGCTAGAAGTGGAAATCTGGGGTCAAAAGTATGCATTTTTTAAGGTGGGCTTCTCCAGAAAGGTTATATCAAGGTAGGCACTGAATGGGGCACCTGGGTGGCACAGCGGTTAAGCGTCTGCCTTCGGCTCAGGGCGTGATCCCGGTGTTGTGGGATCGAGCCCCACATCAGGCTCTTCCGCTGTGAGCCTGCTTCTTCCCCTCCCACTCCCACTTGTGTTCCCTCTCTCGCTGGCTGTCTCTATCTCTGTCGAATAAAATCTTTAAAAAAAAAAAAAAAAAGGTAGGCACTGAATGCCCAACATCATGTGAAAGTGCCCCTCCCCCACATCCTTGCCCAAAGTGGCGCTATCATTCTTTTTGATTAATGCTGATCTGATAGATGAAAATTGGCATCTTATTTTAATTTTTATTTCCTTGAGTACTAGGTAAGATAAATTTTTTTTCGGATGGTTACTGATCATTTGCATTTTTCACTAATGAATTACTTAGCATGAAGTTTCATCAGATACATGTTTAATTCAACTATATACACTCAGCCACATAATTTGTATACAATTAAAGTTACTATAAAATTCTCTTTTGCACACATCCTCTTTCTTATATATAGTCGGTTACCTTTTAAAGAGACTGTCATTTGTCTTTTCACTGTTTATGGTGTTGTCTGCCATACAGAAAGCTTAATTTTTTAATAGTCATATCTGAGAGTGTTTTCTGCCTGAGACCATGCACAGAGAGACTTCTTTACTTAAATTTACCATAATTATCTAATTATATTCTGTTCTACCAATTTTGTTGTTTTATTTCTTACATTTGAATTTTTAATTCATCAGGAATCAAATGATATGATCTCTTCTGTCTTCTCCCATCTGAGATGCTATCTTTATTTTAAAATAAATTCTTATGTAAACTTAGGGATGGTTCTATAGTTTCTCTTCTGTTCCGCTGACAGGCATGTTCGTTTCTGTGCCAGTTCAAAGCCGGCTTAATTACTATAGCTTGGTAATGCGTATTAACGAAAGTAGGGTAATACCCTACTTTTGTTGCTCTTAAAGAAAATCATACAGTATATTAGCGTATTTATTCTTCAAAATAAAACTTGGAATAATTTTTGTCAGGCTTCTCCTCAAAAACTTAACATTTTGTTGTGTAGATGGGAGAAAACTGATACGTTTATAATATACCTCTCCATTTACTCAAGTTTTCTTTCATGTCTCTCAGTTTTGTCATTTTTTTCCAAATAGGAATAAAATATTATCTTTTAAAGTTCTCAGTTGATATATTTTTGTTGATTCTTTTTCTTGTCTTATTGCTGATAAGAAGCTAAGCTATTGATATTTACAGACTGATTTTGTAACCTACTGACTTCACATTGTTTTGAATAGTTTTTCATTTGATTCTTTTCATTTCATTCGATTTTTTTATTGTTGTCATTCAGGCAGGCAATACCATTTGCAAATTATTTAAGTTTTTCTCTTCCTTTCTGGCATTTACACTTCTAGTTTCTTCTTATCCCTCTTGCTGTGTTGATTAGAATATCCAGATCAACTCCCAGGAAAGCCGAGAAAATACTGTTTCTTATTTATAGTGAATCTATCTGCAGAGGTTCCTTATCTGATATGATCCCAAGTATTATTTTCTGATACATATTCTGTCCAATGTTAAAAATATCCTTTTATTCCCTATTTATTAAGAATTTAAAAATCTGAAATGGAGGTTGACTTTTACTAACTTGTAAGCATTTAATGTAATTAGCATGTGGGTTTTCTCATGATTTATTGACACAAATTTTATGAATGCATTTTCTAATGTTGGAAGGTTCTTGCTTTCCTGGAAGAGATTCTACTAGACTCAACTGCATTTTGAAAACCCATTTTTGAATTTGGTTTATTAATAGTCTACTTAGGACATCTGTATCTATATTTATAAGACATCATATGCATTTTTTCTTTCGTGTCTTTTGTCTGGTTTGATACTAGACTATATAAAATCAAGAAAATATTCAACCTTTTCTATATTGGGAATTATTTAAATAGTGGAGGATTTATTACAAGAAATTGGGTAAATGCCACCATAAAACAGCCTAGGTCTACCATCTTTTTGGGAGCGAGAGGGGCTTAGTTTTTAGATAACTTTTTCTTTTCTTTTCCCCCGCCCCCCACAATGATGGGTATACTCAGGTTTGCTACTTCTTGAATCATTTCTTTGGTAATATACATATTTATATTTTTATATAAAAATTTTAGATATATAATTATATATCATAAATGAACCTTTTAAAAGTGTACAATGCGGGGCGCCTCGGTGGCTCAGTCAGTTAAGCGTCTGCCTTCAGCTCAGGTTGTGGTCCCAGGGTCCTGGGATCGAGCCCTGCATCAGGCTCCCTGCTCAGTGGGGAGTCTACTTCTCCCTCTCCCTCTGCCCCGTCCCCTGCTCATGCTCTCTCTCGCTCGCTTGCTCTTTCTCTCTCAAGTAAATACACAAAATCTTTAACAATAAGAAAATAAAAGTGTACAATGCAGTTGTTTTCACTATGTTGGGCAACCATCACAACTATGAAATTCCAGAATATTGTCATCACCCCAAAAAGAAAGCCCATACCCATCAGTGGTCACTCCCCATTTTCCCCCTCCTCTAGCCCCTGACAGCTACTAATCTACTTTCTGTCTCTATGCATGTGCCTGTTCTCCACATCTCATATCCACGGAATCGTATACTGTGGATTATTTTGTGTCTGACGTCGTTCACTCAGCGTTATGTTTTCAAGGCTCATCCACATCGTAGTGTAAATCAGTGCCTCGTTCACTTTTACGGCTGAATAACACTCCGTTGTGTGGCTATACACACTTTGTTTATCCAGGCATCAGCTGATGGACATTTGGGTTGTTTTCACTTTTTGGTTATTATGAATAATGGTCTATGCATATTTCTGTACGTATTTTTGAGTAGACATGTTTTCAGTTCTCTTGGGCACAAAACGGGGAGTGAAACTGCAGGATCATATGGTAACTCTATGTTCATCTTTTTAAGGAACTGTTACTGTTATCCAAAGTGCCTACACCACTTTATACTCTCATCAGCAGTGTAGGAAGGCTTAATTTCTCCACATCCTCACCAACATACGGTCTTTTTTTATATATATATATATAACCATCATGGTGTGAAGCACATACCACTTGAAAAAAAAATCAGTTCATCAAGACTTTCAAAACTATTAAAAGTTTTATTATCTTATTCCCTCCTATTTATCTGTTATTTTGTCTTCCTCATTCCTAATTTTTATGTTTGTAGCCATCTTTTATTCTTTTTTTTTTTAAGATTTTATTTATTTATTTGACAGAGCGCATGCACAAGCAGGGGGAGCGGCAGGCAGAGGGACAAGCAGGCTCCTTGCTGAGCTGGGAGCCCGATGTGGGGCTCGATCCTAGGATCCCGGGATCATGACCTGAGCCGAAGGCAGATGCTTAACCGACTGAGCCACCCAGGTGCCCCTTCCATCTTTTATTCTTTTTTTTTTTTTTAAGATTTTATTTATTTATTCGACAGAGATAGAGACAGCCAGCGAGAAAGGGAACACAAGCAGGGGGAGTGGGAGAGGAAGAAGCAGGCTCCTAGCGGAGGAGCCTGATGTGGGGCTCGATCCCATAACGCCGGGATCACGCCCCGAGCCGAAGGCAGACGCTTCACCGCTGTGCCACCCAGGCGCCCCCCCATCTTTTATTCTTGATTTGTCAAGTATTTCTGCTAATTCTAGTTGACAATTCGATTTTTGAAGACTAGTTCTTTAACATATTTATTGCAACTTTTTTCATAATTATGTCTCTATTACTTTGTCTTCTTATGGAATCCACTTATTTTTATTCACTCCAGCTGAATTATTTAATGATTTAAATATTCATCCAACTATAGCATTGACTGTATCTCCTGTGGGCCTTCTTTGTAGTGTTTTCACTGTCATTTATTTTTAAATTGTCTGTAATTTCAATTTTGATTTCATTTTTGATGGCAGAGTTGTTCAAGGGAAAGATTTTTGTTGTTTTTATTTTTAATAACTAACATGGATATTTACTTTTAATTTTGTATTATTAATTTCTCATTTTATTTTATTGTGGTCAAAAAACGTGGCCTAGTTAACCTCTGAAGTTTGCAATTAACAGACACTCTTTGAGGCTTAAAATATATTCAATTATTAAAATTGTTTTATGGATACTGAAAAAGAAAACCTATTTTTAAAAAAGATTTTATATATTTATTCGAGAGCGAGAGAGAGCACAAGCAGAGGGAGCAGCAGAGGGAAAGGGAGAAGCAGGCTCCCCGCTGAGCAGGGAGCCCGACACGGGGCTCAATCCCAGGACCCTGGGATCATGACCTGAACTTAACTGATTGAGCCACCCCAAAGCTATTATTTTTTAGTAGACTCACAAAATTTGATAAAATCTGCTAATTGAATTCATTTTTGTTCTGGTATTTTGGAAGATAAATATTATTTTAATTCTTTTAGAATTATTCTTTCGGTATCATTTCTTAGGCCACATTTCTTTAAATCAAATAACTGAGTGAATTGTATCTTTCACCTTTATCATATGTAAAAACAAGGAGCTTAACACTTTGCACTATATCCCCTAATCTTTGCCAATATATTCTAAGTTTTTAAGTAAGAAACATTTTTGCTTTATTATTTCTTAAATAAGGTATCGGCTTTTCACAAATTTTTCTTTTGCTTTTAATTTTGTAAGGATTAGTTAGCCACTTTCATTTTAACTGCTTTCAAAACTCATTCTAATTTTAGAACATGACTCCCCCACTCGTAAATTCTTAACTTGGCTTTCTCCATTAGTTGTAATATGTCTTTACTTTTTACTTTTTTTCAAGAATATGTATCATGCGTATGTGGTCTTTCAATTGTCTATATACCTGAAAATGACCAACAGCTTGGTTTGTATAATAAAACTGAGTTACAACATTTTCTCCTGAAGTTCAGTAGTTGTTCCATTTTCTTTGGCTATTTTTGACAGGCTTGAGGCTGATAGATAGATACAACATCTATCTATCTATCTATCTATCTATCTATCTATCTATCTATCTTCATTCCTGGGCATGCTTATTTTTTCTACCTGTATTTTTTCTTCTACATCTTTGTAACTCAGTATTTGTTTGGGGGTCTGTCTGTGAGTTCTTTCAACTGGCATACATAGTCCTTTCTTCAATTCAGGGAGGTTATGATTTATTCTGTTATATCCTTGGTTATCACTTTTATTTTATTTGTGCTTAGCTTTCCTTCAGAACAATTACCCATATGTTGGTCCTCCATGCTCTGCTCTTCTATCATCGCTTTCTTGCTCGTTATTTTTCTTTTTGTCCTTCTCTGCTCCATCATGGGAGATGTGTTCAAATTTGCCCTTGTCCACCACACTATGATTTTCCACAGGACCAATTCTATTCTTGACTGTTCTCAACATGTTTGTTTGTTCTGATTTTTTAAGAGAGAGGGAGGGAGAGAGAGAATCTTAAGCAGGCTCCACACTCAGCACATGAGCCCAACTCGGGGCTCGATCCTACAACCCTGAGGTCATGACCTGAGCCAAAATCAAGAGTCCAACGCTTCACTGACAGAGCCACACAGGCGCCCCATGTCCACGTGTCTTAATCTCACTCTCGTGCTTTTAAGCTTCCTCTCCATCTTCTTTCATCTTCCCATGTTCTTCATCTCATCATTCTCCTTTCCATTCCATACCTTTTCCTTTTCATAGAGGCCTTGTTTTCTTATAGGACAGTATTCTGATGATTTCTTCTGGATCTTGAATTAGAGCATTCAGATGTGTAATTTGCTTTGGTCTGAGTTGAGTACAGCACTTGGAAAGCTGAAATCCACAGACTGCAGGGCTAATATTTTTCCCCATCAGCGTTCCACCTCTCCCCATGACCTCCTCACGAGGAACACACCTATTGGAACGCCCAGCACCACTGCTGACACTCCCCTAATTTTCTTTTCATTTGCGTCCTGAGAATCTCCGTATCTGATTGTTGTGGAAAGGGGGCAGCTGAAGTGTAGGGAAATACTCAGCGCAGCTCCCGCAGGCTAGACAGGGTTTCTGCTCAGATTTCTGGTTGGTGCAATTCCTGGGCCCTGGGTCGGCAGGCAGATGGTGACAGAGCTATCAAGCATATTCTTACCTCTTGCCACACTAATTCTTTTATGCAGGAAAGAAGGGAAATGCTGTGAGTTGAAGTTCCATAGGCCTTATAAAGAGGGTCTATTCTTCCGAGATTCTATCAGTCTGAGGTTCTGATTCTATCATAATTTTTATTATTTCTTGGGTTTTCCTGGGTATTGAGAGAGAAACCGGGAACTGCTAGTTAGATACATTCTGATGTAGTCTCTGCTGCCCCCGATTTTCACATCATTTTATTGTGGAGATGGTCAAGTATTTGCTGCTCATTAGCAAAACTTAACTCTTTCGTGCATTCTTAGGTTTCACACCTCTCCCTAGTGAAAGATAGTTACGTCGAACATATTAACTGGATCTGACGCATTCGGCTGGAGGATCCAGGGCAGGCCTTAGTGAACTAAAAGCTCTCGGCTCCAAACCTTCTCTTCTGTACTCTGCTTTGGGATGCTGGGCTGGGACATTACAAACTACGTTTCTCATCTGTCCCCAGGCTCCTTCCGCACCGCCACTGCGGAAGACAGGAGGAGGGAAAGGAACAGGCGCCTTCTCGTGCTCCTAATGTCCCACCTGCATTGGCCTTGCAAGGGCACTTCCATGTGGAGGCTACATATGGTTCCAGCTTCCAACTTCTTCAGCATCCCCAGAATCAACTTCATGACGACTTCGAGGTGTCATAAAGCTGGTTTGGCATGGTCCCTCCTTAGAGATCTGAGGCCCAGCTCCCAAGGCACTGGTATCAGCATTAGCTGGGTGAAGCCCTTTCTCAGACGACTGAGACCCAACGCCACAGGATTCTTCCTCCAACCTTCTAGGATCGTCCCCACCGTCTGAGAGATGGTCGTAGCTGTCTAAAGTGTTTGCTCAGTGTTTCTGTTGTGTTTTGTTTTGCTTTTTTTCGGGTTACTAACACCCATTTATGCAAATCTCCATACTGAATTCTCTCTACTAAAATAACCAGAGTGATTCTTGTTTTCTTGAGTGGACCTTGACTGATAACGTGTTTTGCGCTTTCACACAATGTTTGTAAATGTACATGTGGCAAGAAGCTGGCCCAAGAAGTATGCTTGGTGGTGGTGAAGCATGTGCTGCAAAGACTTAGATGAGGAAATGGAACATTCTAGATTATACTACGCCAGATCACTGGGTATGGGGTGGGTGTGTGGGGGAGAGAGTACATACAAGGAAATGGGAAAGGGAGAGAAAAGAAAATTGTAGAGTCAAAGGTAAACTTTAAAAGTTAGAAATTCTACCTAGAGCAAACCCTTCTTGGGGTGGGGAGACATCGATTGCGAACGTTCGGAAGGGAAATCACAACTAGGTTGTGGTTCTTAAGAGTAATGTCTCTCAGAGGCTGGGGTGAAGTTATGGTAAAACTAACTGGATCAATGGTCACTAGAAATGAGACCAACTCTGCCACAGGCTGCTTATTAACACGGTAAAACTTTGGTGGCAAAGAAAAGGCATATCGGCCTAGGGGCTGAGAGTCTCTCGTTCCCTCTCTGTGTGTAGAGACCGTCTTTGTCTGATCCAAAATGAATTTCAGTTACATCCAATTTTTTTTTTTTTTCCGAACACCTGATTCAGTCACCAAACTCACCACTGGGATTAGATCAAAGAGGATATAACACTCTGCTTCTCTGTTGAGAATACTTTTTGCACTAAACATCAGATCTATGAAAAGTTTTGGCTCAGCTGTTTTAGAACTTTTTGATGGATATAAGAGCGTTTAGGACCACTCATTCTTCTTACTGAAATACCATTTTAGATTCTTAAAGATGCCAGATACTTATTATCATCCAAATGGGTCACATTAGATTCTTTTTTTTGGACGGGGAGAACTTTATCCTTTGGGGAATGTCAAAGCAACATAAGTTTTCTTTGCTCATCAATTTCCCAATTGTACTGCAAATACGAATTCAGTGACAATGGTTGTGAGGGGACATTCCTGTCATTTGGCTCGGAAAACCTTTTAGAAACAGCAAAATATTGTCATGTCTAACAAGTGGCCTTTCTACACAACTGTTATGACTCTACTTATTTTAACAGATAACAGTTGTGAGGAAAATAGTTCATCTTGGCCCAGGACCGAATGCTCCAAGGCATGCTGCCTAAGTCACCTAATGGATTTGTGGAAAGACAGAAATAATTTACTAAAGCAGAAATTTACAATAAATAACCATTCACTATGGAAATATCTTTAAAAACCATTAACTATTTCCCCAATGAAGACAACACTTTTCTGTCTCTTCAATCAGATACTCAAGATTTGGCAGGTCCCCAAAACAACAATTTTGTATTCATCTACGCATTTACAAAGTGTTTTAAGATTAATTCACTATCTTTCATGGTATAATAATAAATTATATATTTCTGGATAATCCTGTGCCTCCTTTATGAAAGAAAACACCCCCGTAATACAGGGGAAACCTTGTATTCAAGAAAGTGAAAGGCCCGGCCGAAAAAAGTGGGGCGCCATTTTGTAGACTTTAGACCTACGAGTTAATACAGAGACCTAGCTCCTGTAAAGACATCTTTAATTAATCCTCTCACTGTCAAACTTCAAAACACCACCTTAAAACCATATTTCTTCTTATCTGCAAAGCCTGTCATTTCCTCTGTTTACTCATTAACTATCAGAAAAAACGCTTAAACACAGAGAATCCTGCTATTTGAGAGTCAAACAAGTCAGTATTTAGCTTTAAACTAAGAGGAGAGGTTAAGTGATGAGTTAGAGACAACGAGGGGACAGAACCAAACTAGAGCTCATGGTTTTCCAAATATTGTTCAGTCCAATATCACTTCTGCTGGCACTGCCTCTACCCGTCTACCCTCCGACTGTGCAGGCGAATCGACTCTACCATCTATATGCTCATCGCGGTATTTACCGTTGAAAATTATTATAATAGAGTTATGTTTGGCCTGGGTTCAGACGGGCAGGGGAGTAATATTTGCCTTAAGGACTTTTCCTTTCAGTTTCAATTTCTTCAGCTGCTCATGTACGTGGCCTTCCAGCCACCCAGGGTTGGCCCTAACAGCAACTGCCTAAGGCCCAGACATATCCTTTGCCCAAGATTTGCTGACTTCTCTCAAGCCACCTAAACTCTTCCCAGAGATCTCCTAAGTGAAATGAATGCCACCATTGGTCTAAATCACACATATTTAACTACTATTCCAACTTTACTGGTGTTACTGTACTTTTACTGTTATTACTACTGGCCAACTCCCATGTAGAGGGCTGCACGCCCGTCACTGTACTAAGCACGTTCTAGACCACATTTCCTATAACACAATAGCTGAGCTGCTGCTGATCAGCAGTTACTTGGTGGTTGGCAGGTACTTCCTGAATAGCACACGGTTACTGTGTCTGTAGGGAAAGTATATAATGTAGTACCATGTCTGCTTACCTGTTGGTACACCCCCAGGCTACACTTACTTGAAGGCAAGGCACTGCATTCTCATCTTTAAACAGAGTTCTTTTTTTCCCCCCACATCCCAAAGGAATGCAGTTAGATTTAAAATTTAAATCTATTGATTAAATGAGTAAGTGCACTCACATTTTGTGAAATCCACAGGGAAAAATTAATTGTCTAATATCAAATCAGCCAATAGAGCCAGAGTAAAATTATAAATTCGTTAATGTTAAAATAAAACGCCAAGTTTTAGTGCTTGAGTTGTGAATACAATCTCTTGTTCACCTAAATCACCTTTTTAAAGTATCTCTCTTTTGACATATCTGGAAATGTTTTCTTTGAAATCGTTATTTCGGTTTGAATTTTTATCTATCAAAGAAACGAGTCAAAGAAGAAGGATAAAAGAAGGCACTAAGTGTATCAGCTTAACTAAGGGACTATCTTACTTTATTATTTTTTCACAGCTTTGAGATACATTTCACATACCATACAATGCACTCATTTAAACTACATAATTCGATGTTTTAAGTATATCGTACATTTTTCAAAGAAGCAAAGACTTAATGTTTTTAGTACCATACTTTAAAGTGTGAGTGCCAGAGAAGGAGGTATGCTTTTCAGGAAAAAAAAAAAAAAATCCTGATAGTCAGTGCTACTTGACACAATTTTTTCTCAAGGAAGGATCTGAAGCCCTGAAAAATCTAGGAAATGTAAATCCAAGATGTGCGAAACACAAAACGGCAGGATTTTTCCTGGAATAAATAAATGAACGTGGGTTCTTTGCCTCTTTAATTTCCATGAATCAAGGGCCATGTATAACTATTTTTCAGCCTTACCTCATGAAAGCTTTGAGCTTTCCCTTCATGTTAAAATATATTATTTAACATTTGAGTGTGTCAACACCAAATTAGGCACTTTAAAAGAACAGAATTAGCCATGCTTCCTACTCGGGGGACTTGTCTGCTAAGTATCAGACTAAAGCAAAACGCTATAGTATTCTCTCACATCAAGCAATCCACAGAGTGCTATTTTCCCTTAATTCTTCCATAAAATCAATGAGATTTTTCTCTTTTTATACAAACTCAAAGGAACACCCTTTGATTCAACATATACCTTTAGAAGTCCTGTCTGGGCACATTCCACGTCTTATTCTTCTATCATGGGACAGAATCAGTGACTAGACCTCAAATTAGACCGATTTAATGTGGTTTTTGTCACAATGCGAAAAGGATCCCATTTTCACTAACTCTGGAATCATCCACTTTATAGGAGGGGGGACATTTAAACAAACACGAGAGCTTATTTCTCTCGTGCGCCTTCGTAGTGTGCGCTAACTCCACCAGGCCGTAGTACGGCGCAGGGAGGAAACCCAAAGAAAATAAACGTAAAATGCTTCGGTCAGGGCATGCTGTCACAGGGCAATAACTAGAAGCAAACATTTTAATTATGCGGTATTACAGAGCACTTCGTGAGCATTAGAAATATAATGCAAGGACAAAGCGCAAAATCTTCAGGTTATCAAGCTATACTCTTTATAAGATGATTAAAAGTATATTATTAAGGAGTCCATTTCCAATCTGACTTGTTTAGTCCCTGAATTACTAATTTGTTCACTTATTGTTTTACAAGAGACTCCTTAAACTTTCGGGTCTGCTAGATTAACTCTACTTGTATAAATATACTGTAATCAACTAGATCAATTAGTCAAATTAGCTTAGTACTTCTTCCTCTATACTTAGAACTTGAAAAGTTCATTATGTTCAAATTAATAATTCAGCATTGGTTCCTAGTCTGAAGTCTTTTTAAAAACTAAATTTAATAGTGGCAAGAGTTACAAATTCAGAAATATTATAATTAAGCAAGCAGATGTACATTTTGAAACAGTGCCTCAATGGATATTAAAATGTCCTGAATAAATTCTTGCTACAGTTTGGTTTAGTGATATAAATTTTAGAAAGAAATAATGAAATAAGACAACTATAAGCCTGCAGAGTTTTTTGAAAGACCACAAACCAACTTCATCTTTAAAATAATATTTGCCGTATTTTATGTGTTTCTCGGAGATTTGGAGCAAAGTACTTTCGGAACTCAACTTGTTGACATCTGTCATTTACCATAAATGGTATTATCAACGTGTTGGCGCATAGCTACATTGGGACATGTTTGACCCCGGGGTGGTTCCCTCAAAGTTCCAACCAAATCCAAGGTGGTATTTCATGGACAAAAAGGTCATAAGATATTGGTCTTTAAACTGGGTCTCTGGATTCTCTCTACTGTAGTGCTTTCTCAGAACAAATACTCGTGAAATTAGATAATTTCATTTTGCAAACAATCTGGAAAAGATTTGGAGAATGAGGACGAGGGGGAGAAAAGGGGGGCGGTGAGAGGAATCGACTCAGGTTTTCTAGCACGGATTTTGAATTTTGCCTTGAGATGTTTAGAACTGAAATAATCAAAAGGTAATCATATTACCTAACTTTGGATAGAAAATGTAAACTAATTCCAAATTTCCAGTACCTACCCTTCCTGCTAAAACTATGAGCCTCCCTAATGGACAGAATATATAATGAAAAGTTAAATAACCCTACTCAACCAGTAATTCTTACAATTTATCTGTAACTGGGGATTGTCATACAGACAGTCACCTTATGTTCATAAACCAGCAGCAAAATGTCACTGGCAAAGTGTTAGGCAGAGTGATGGAAGGATGGACACACCAACAAAATTATTCAAAATCAGAGATAAACTGTTGCTTGGATTTTCTTCCAAGTAATCTGAGGAGAAACCCGTAAAAGAGTTCAATTTTGGAAACTTTTCCTACTTTGTAATTATTTAAGTGAGGCAAAAAACAAAAAACAAAAAACAACACCCCAACTCATAGATTCCATTTAAATTTAAATAATTTACATTTAATATTTAAGTAATTCATTTATTTTCATTTAATATTTAAATAATCGTATATTTTCATTTAAAAAAAGAATCAACCCACTTGTTCAAAGTCTCCTCGGGCATCCAAATAGGACAGAGAGCAATGTGACTCCTTCTAACTCTGCTTTCTTATCTGACTGATAGATGGAACTCTGAGTATATTTCCTCAAGGTGAAGAATAAGGGACATGGAAGCATGTGGTTATAAAAAAAAAAAAGGTAGGTAAGAGTGATACAAATGTTGCAATCTGATGGTTTAAGAACTATTTTAAAGAGCATCTAAACCTTTGGGACCGGTTTCCTCATTTTGAAATAATGACTATCATCTCTTAGATAGCTAACAGAAAGTATCTGCATATTTAAATATTAAAAGATAATGGCTGCATATATGTGCCGCCGGGTCAGGCAGAGCAATTGGGGTTAAGCATTTTCACCACTTTGAAAAGTTAAGCTCCAGCAATTAAATGTTACTGGACTTACAGATGTCTTCAGGTAAACTCTGAGGACTAGATCAACAGTTTTTCTGCCCCAAGGGTATTTTCTACTGAGATTCTTACAGAATGTCAGAATGCTTTCACGTATGGTCCTAGTAGAGGCTGTTTAATTATGCATATATATGTCATTGCAGACACTTTCATGAACGGAAGTTAAGAATGGAGGCCTCGTCACCAGGATCAAATAGACCCTCCCGCCACTACCTCCACAGGTATGAAGCTGAGATGATGTTCAGGGTCACAATGAAGCCAAGGTAATTTTAGATTGAATACTTTGTTGTACAAAAGAAAAAAAAAAGGAGTATGCACAACTCTATTCATGATGTGTGTGTGGGTGGTATAGTTTTGAGAACTTAAGGAGAGTGGTGCTTGGTATAACCTAGTCAGTGAGGGAAAGCATTTAAAAATACTTGTCAAGGACTCTGGCAGGAAAGACTGTATAAATATACTGTAGACTCAAACATAAGTGAGCTGGTTAAAAAAAGAAAAGAAACTGCAAATGAAAACTTCGACACTACTACCCCCATGAAGAAATACATTATACAAAGGAGGACGTTATCAACGGTTTTCATAGCCACCAAACACTTAATTCCAAAAGCCCAGCTCTTAGAGAATCTTCATTGCAAATCTGGGGATGCAGTACTCAGCCAATATAATTGGTAGGATAGTCTTAGCATATTTTGTGAAATCATTTATAAGGCTACCAAATGTCTTGGGAACTTTTTCCTCTAATCACTCCTGAATCCGTCCAAATTGGTTTTAAATTATTCCATTCGTAATGGTAAATTTTTATTACAAACATGTTTTTTACTCCAATTTAAGCACAGATATGTCAGTTTGAAGTTGAAATAATTAGATCCTACATGGTTTTTCGTCGCATATTATTATATCAAAAATCCTATCCCATCATGGAAAAGATGTGGAAGGTTTCTATAAATTCCAAGTTAATTTATTTCATTAAATGGCTTATACTGTGCGTGTAGGTATGCATATATTTTCAAGCACAAACACAAATACACAGAACCATGAATTACACTGCACAACATCCCTTTTGAAGTGTTTTTCTTTTTAAAATCTTTACATGAATAATACCCAGCATCATGGACCTTGAACACTGATGATTCTGGCTAACGCTTTTATCCTTTGCTTGAAATTACAGGATCAGTCTAGCCAGAATTTATGAGAACCAGACCCCAGACCTCACATAGCTCACATATTAGACCATTAGGCATCTAACTACCTCTGAACAATTTCAATGCATTATCTCGCCTTTTCCCTGGGGCACAAACTTCACTCGTCCATACTTTTAATA
The DNA here is from genome assembly GCF_024610735.1 of Ursus americanus. Lineage (NCBI taxonomy): Eukaryota > Metazoa > Chordata > Mammalia > Carnivora > Ursidae > Ursus > Ursus americanus. The sequence continues at coordinate 21,246,849 of NC_142162.1, forward strand.
TATTTTGTCTGCATGAAGCAGATCGAGTTATTACATGCCAGCAGATCACGACTTACAGAAATTTCATTGCTTCACAACGATGCAACGAGCATCTCTGTTCTCCACCCTGATGCGAATCCATAGGGAAATGGTCAATGCTGCAAATGTGTGTAAATTATCTGGTGGTTTAAGTAAAGCCTATTTGATATTTTTACTTAAACACTTTAAACATTCCCATACATTCCCACCCAGAGACAACCAAAGAAGCCCATATCTGTGCATATTTTAAGAAATAATACGCCACTTCCAATGGACTACTAAAGTACTTTAGATCAATGAAAACCACCTAACTTTTACTTTCTCCAATAGGGTTTTTATTTTTACATTTAAGCTTGGACTTGCAGACTTTACAATCTCCCAAGCCAGGAATTTATTTGCTCTTCAGAAAAGAAATTTAGTGATCAAGATTTAAAAATTAATTAATCTTCTGAACTCCCCCAAGTCTTTCACCTGGATTACAAAAACCATTACGTTCTTTTCTTTCATTAGTTTTTTTTTTTTCTTCCTTCAGCAAGGCTGAACAGGAAACAAGGGTGATCCTATCCCATCCCTAGAGACTGTTCACCAGCTAGCTCAGTTTACAGCTATTTAAAAAAAAACAAAAAACAAAAAAAACCTGAAGGCAAGCAGCACTTAGTAATGTCATATTTTATCATGTGGGACTATTATTATTTTGTGGTATTATGGGCAAACAATGGGCATTTTCTCCTTAGCCATGATGCTTTTTGTTATTAGTATTTTTCATTATCCATTCTGAAGTTAGACTTCTGGGCTAGTTAACCACTTCCTCTAGTCTGATATATGGATTTATAGATATATAGTTTTTGTTTTTTTTTTTTTTTTTTTAATATTGGCTAACAATTGTGCTACTTGGCTTTTCCCAATAAAATACTTGGGAAAGGAAGACCAAGCTACTCTTATCTAAAACAATTTTCTCATTTAGTTCCAAACTAAAACAAACAGCAGGGAAAGGTCATTAGTCTCACAGACGAAATTTGTTTTGATGAAGGCCAGCTTTCCATTCTGTTGACAAGCGTCTCAATTCTTTTCAACAGCTCCGGGTGTCCACAGTGGAAGAATGCAGAGCAGTCACCAACCTCGGGGAACCAATGGCTCTTGGTGACAATTTACAGAACCACCGCTGATCGAACTATTCACCCCCCCCCCTTTTCTTCTTATCCCAAGTTGGTATATTAATAATGCAAGTGAGTTTTTAGACTTGAAAGTAAACACTGCTTGAACTTCCACTGTTGTACACCGTCCAGCAACAGTGGATGCTCTGCCTTATTATGTGTCTTTTTCAGGATGAAGTCAGGGAATTGAAAAGAACCTGAAAAACTGTACCAAAATTCCCACCAAGAAGGCAGACGACGTGTTTCATTTTTATAAGCAGGGGAAGCATTGTGCCACAAAGTGCAATCAGTAAATAAGGGGCATGGGGCAGATGGAAAGGGAACGAGTCTCTGCTGATGATCTGACTTTCATGCCTGCTTGGGAGCTGAGGGCCGACCTGTCTTGTGATTAATGACCAAGACCTCTAAGCTGCATGATTTCATCCTATTGTCTTCCCAGCTAAAAATAAGAAGCACTATTTCTCAACCCAGAAATGGGAGTGGCCCTTCCTAACACGTCTTTGCATTCAGGCCTCCCTTTACTATTTACCCTCAGAGGTTTCATTTGCCAAGTCCTCTCACCTTCCTGAAGCTGGACGGGCAAAGAGAGCTGTGGATCACTGAAAGAAAAGCCCGCCAAGGGCTGGAAGGGTGAATTCAAACAGCCTCTAGAAAGTTCAGGATAAGAGATAGCAGAGATAGCCCAGGGATTCAGAAGTTGGGAAATTTAGGTTCTATTTTGAGCTATGCCTTGAGCGTGTTGCTCTCTTTATAAAAATTGCCAGATGTGAGAGGGAAGACTGCTTACTTTGTGGAGTGCTTGAAGAATTCTTAATCAGAGAATCTGATTAAGGCTAAGAAGGAAATTCAGCTAATGGTTCTTTTAAAACATTATAAAACAAACAAACACAGTGGGCTGAAAAGCTCTTGACCCTTCTCGGCTAATTTTTATTGTCTGCCTGTCAACTGAGCTATATTCCACCTTGGAGGCAAAGCCAGCGTTTTGCTGTGTATTTACTTTGACTTCGGAAAGGTACAGGAAGTCCAGGTACCACAGGGTTGGAAGGGCCCATGGGTGACATACATTGTCCAGAGTCTCACAGCCCAATTCTCAATTCCTCTCTAACAAATGTACCAAGGAACAAACATACCCATCTTAAGCAAGTTCAGGAAAGGTGAAGCCTTCCATCTCCACAGGTGGTTCATTCCGCATTGAGACAGTGGGTGCCTGGGAAGTGCTGACTGAGGGCAAGCTGAAATATGCAGCCCGCACCTCCCTTGATCCCTGTCAAGTCACACAGCAACCCTGGTTACCTTCCTCCGCAGGGCAATCTCCAGGGCAGCTGTACTGTCCTCCTCAATGTTCTCTTCTCCAGTTCAAACGTGCCCTGCTGTAACTGGCCATTCCTCATACCACAGGCCTTTGAGGCAGACCACCACACCGGCCCATGTCATCACAATGGGCTCCTGGTTGGCAATGTCTCCCTTAAAGGGTGGAGCCCATAACTGGTATACCATCATCCAAAGCCAGTCTGGTCAGTATGGATTATACTCGGCATGCATGGCGTTTACCATTCTGCATATTTTGTTGTATTAACACAAGGCCTTTTTGGGGCACCTGGGTGGCTCAGTTGGTTAAGCGTCTGCATGTGCCTCACTTCATGATCACAGGGTCCTGGGATCGAGCCCCGCATTGGGCTCCCTGCTCAGTAGGGAGTCTGCTTCTTTCTCTCCCCCTCCCCCTGGCTCGTGCTCACACTCTCTCTCCCTCTCTCTCTCCCCCAAATAAATAAAATCTTTTAAAAAAATACAAGGCTTTTTTTTTCTTTTTAGTGAAAATCATATTGTGCTTATTGTTAACTAAAATCTCTCCTTCTGTCCTATAACTCCTGTCTTATATTTATGTAATTGGATTTTGGTACTTAAGCACTCTTTACATTTATCTTCTTTACAATTTCTTCTTGTTAGAGTTGGCTCATTGTTGCAACAGATCCAAAATTCTTTTTGGCAGAAGGAAATAAGCTAAGTGATTCCTAGTCTGTGTCAAGTGCACTGTTCTGAAGGCTTCCACATTGCTCCGATGTATTTCATCCCTGCAAGAACCCTGTGGGGGAGTGAGTCCCCTCCTAACTTTGCAGGTGAAAGAAAGACTGAAAGGTTAACTGATGGTCATGCCCCTCGTACACGGCACAACCGAAATGCAAACCTAAACGATCTACCTACTCGTGGATCGTTCTATTTGCTGTACTATTTTTTAGGATTTCTTTGGTCTGCTCCTGCCATTGTACACAGTGGCTCTGTCTTCATCCAGCACAAATTAGGAAGGGTCATCCATGTCCTCAATCAACTCATTATGCTTAAAATAATTGCATCACTGGGATGAAGACAAAGAGAGCAGCGCTTGGGCACCAGAAATCTACTGGTGCTGATTTTTCTTAACCAAGCCTCCTACCCAAACTCTCAGCGGCACATGGCTGTTCAACACGTTCACAAGGACCTCACTGGTCCATTTATTTAATATGTGCAAAGTCTCTACTATGTGCCAGGATGTGTGTCAGACACTAGGCGTTCAGAGATGAACAGACATGGGCACCACGACACCTTTGTCAGAGGCCCGGACAGGTCCGGTTGAACTCACTCATAGTAAACCCGTGCCGACTCTTCGTGATCAATGGCTTCCTCTTCTAATCGAGGGAAAATGTCACAGTGACAATTCGTTTGCCGGCCTGGGGGAAGGAGGTTAATACTGAGCCCAGCAAAATGAGCAAAGCAAAGGGCGCACAGAACAGTACTGCGCGTAAGGCCGCTGCTGCTCTGGGAACCCCAGGCCCTAGCCTACGATACACAACTTCACCTAACTTGTGGGAATTTTCATTTTTAAGAAAACAGGGCCAAGGCTTTCATTCATCTAGCCACGTGACAAATATTACCCTTTCCTTGTAACCATCGACCTACACCAAATACGCTTTCCAAAATCACACGCATATAGGATTCATTCAGCAGACAGTCCGTGGAAACCTATCAAAGTAGAATCTGAGAAATAACTATGGAAAATAATTCCATTTATTGAACAAGCACTATGTGTTTGGCATTGTATTGTGCACTTTTATTTCATTCAGTTCTCGCAGTAACCCTGCTGGCAATGTAATTTTTAAACCCCATGTTTAAATTTTTAAACACTTTTTTACAGCTGAAAAAAACAGAGGCTTGGAAAGATTGTGTCACATAGCAGGGAAGTCAGAGTTATCAGACCCAGGGCTGTCTGACTCCAAAAGCAGTTTTCTTCCTATTTCCCACTTGGAGATAAGGTGAACCCTTGCTTTTTGTCTAATTGTTCTGTATTCCAGCGAGGAAACACCTTAAACGTCAGGAGGAAAAAGAGGAGCAAAGTTGGTGTGGTATCTAAGGCAGTCACCCCATTATCGCAGCCAATAATTTCTTCCTGCCTCAGTGTCCCGAATGACTGAATTTTATTACCAGGACCCACCTACGTTCCTTACAGCAAGGCCTTGAAAATGACTGCTTGGGGGGACAGGGGTACTTGGAGAAACAGAAGTCTAGAATAACCTCCTCCACTACCTGCTTGATGATACTTAAAGTAATTAGAAAATAAGGTCTTCAGATCCTAATTAGAACAGAAGGCACTTTACCACCATAACACAAACCTGCCAGCCTCTGCTTCTGCATAGTGACTTACCAGCCTTCAGCTCTGGACAGCTGGGAGCTGCCGAAGAAGCTGTCTCTGTGGCCTTTGCGCTCATCCCTGCTGCCTTCCTCCACATTCCCTGCACCTTTCCATGTCTCTCGAGAGACGAACCCCACCTCACACACCCTCGCTCCTTGAAAATGATCTCACTGTGTACACGAAGTAGCCCAGGCCACCTAATACAAACTCCTCCCTTTCTCTCCTCTTCGTATCATAAACTGTATTTATTCTCAACCACGTTGCCCATGCAACCTCTCCATGTGTCCTGATTTCTCCACTTCTTCCTTTCTTTGTTGATTTTTCCACCCATCTGCCCTCCTCCACCACCCCTTGAACTTCCAATCTCCTCACTTTTACCAGATCTTTTTCTTTGCCTACAAATATGCTTGAGCGTACCCTTTCCTTAGAAAGGAAGAAAGGGAGGGAGGGAGGGAGGGGAAGGGAAGGGAAGGGAAGGGAAGGGAAGGGAAGGGAGGAAGGAAGGAAGGAAGGAAGGAAGGAAGGAAGGAAGGAAGGAAGGAAGAAAGAAAGAAAGAAAGAAAGAAAGAAAGAAAGAAAGAAAGAAAGAAAGAAAAAGAGAAAGGAAGGAAGGAAGGAAGGAAGGAAGGAAGGAAGGAAGGAAGGAAGAGAGAAAATCCTTTCTCGACACTGCTATCCGTTAAGCTAGCACCCTCCCTCTATTTTCACATCTTGGAAGGAGAGTTCCGGACGCCCTGACTCTGTCCTTCCCTCCTTGCAACCTGGCTTCTGCCCCTTGTCACTCCACTGAAACGCTACAGACCCAAAGGTCACCGATGACTTCCTCATGGCCAAGTGCAATGCTATTTTCTCCCTTTTGCCCCTCAAACTCTCTGTAGATCTCCACTCTGTTGATTATGCCTTTCTTTTTCATTAGTATTTACTCAGCAACTACCTTAGGCCAACCAAAGGGCCACACTACCGGCTCAGGCTTAGAATGCTCTTTCAAGATCCTGAGTGTTCCCGCTGCTCCTCGTAGAGCTCTGCCGTCTTCCTGAGCCTAACTCCTACCAGTTCGAAACACACTTTCCCAAGGACCTATCCTCATCCCTCTTCACTTCTCTGTATTCCTCAGTCCCCACCTCCGAGCTTGAGATTTTACCCCTGAGCCCTATTCTCAATCTCTCTTCCTATGCGGGCTCTTCCGTTCTGTATTTCAAGTGCCAGAAGAAAGTCTCTCAGACTCTTTATGGTCACATACTGAACTCTTACTTTCTCATAAACCTACTCCTCTTTTATGTCTTTAATGGGTTTTGGCATTTTCATAGAGTCCGGCTCCAAACCGTAGCCACATCTTGGAATGCTCTCTCCTGTTTCCTTGCTCATCACCATGAGCGGCCAAAATCTGCAGATCTACCCCCATCAGACAATTTCTCAAACTTATCTCTTAATTTCCATTTCTATTACCCTAATGTAGGAACTCATGAACTTTCACTTAGATTAGGGTTCCCCAACCTATAGCCATTCCCCTAAGACCTTCAAGGTTTGGGCAATATGGGGAAATCATATGCACTACACTGTTTAATATTTTTAATTTAATAGACCTACTTTTCCCCCCCTCAGATTCATCCATGGCAATAGTCTATGAAATTCGAGGTTCAATATGCAGATTAGGTTATTCTAATACATATTTAGGCTATGTTATTATTAAAATCTGAATATTACTTAAATTCACCTTACACACCACATATCACACCCTCTCCATTCTTTGGAAAACATGTTTTGGTTATACAAAAGTCTTACCACCAGTATTTCCATGCCAGTCTTTTGGCATTTCAATCCATTTGATTAAATTCTTCTAAACTAACTGTTCAGAATTACAAGAATACCCTGGCAGTTTCTCACACAAAAACTCAGCCTCCATCCAGTCAGTCTAAAATCCCTAACCAGTGATGTCTCCAGTCTGAATGGACCTGCCTTCACAACATCATTTCCTGTTGCTGGAGGAAGCCTTATCTCCAGCTTTATGGAACCAATCCCTGCTAATCACTGCTGGCCCTACATTCCCTGCACTGTCCCTGCTGCCCCCACTCCCCACCCCCACCCCATCACCCCCACCCCTGCAGCCTCCTCAACACATCCACTAATTCCCTCAGCTGGGAGTAATCTTTCCTTCCTACAAACCCCACACTTTGCTTTTGACACTTTTACCAATACTTTTACCCATACCACATTTCTCTTTTGACACTCTCTACTCACTACTTTTCATTTCTGTTACATATCCCCACTTTCTCTCTCCTACGTGTGTTTAAATTCCTTGAGGGCAGGCTCAGCTTCCTCCCACAACTTAGTGAAGAGAGGGGGGAAAAGGCCACCAAATATGGGTTGAATAAATGAATAGCTGAGTTAGGTAACATTTGGGTGTAAGCAAATGTTGATTAAAGTAGTTTTCTCACCAAGTAGAGTTTTTTCAACAATTCGTCTGTATTTTGGTGGTGGCGAGGATAAGCAAAGGCTGACGAAGAAGATTCTTACACGTCACAACGTGGTCTCCCTTTGCCTACGGTTACTTTCATTTAAATGAGGCGGATGAACGAGATGGAGGAAGTACTGTCACATAGCTGTAGAAAGAGTTGTCTTGGTGAAGTTCTGATTAATTTTGTTTTGTTTTTAATGGACATATTTCTGAGAAAAGAGTGCTAAATGGAGGAATTTTTCTAAAGGGTATTAGGCTTTTCTCAGCGCCTTGCTCCCAGTACTTAACTAATACGAAAATTGTATGAAAGCATGTCTCCTAGAGGGCTCGTTCACCTCCGGAACGGTATTTCCTTGTATGGCAGACCACAGCTGGAGGGGAGCCTGGAGCTCCCCAGAGTTTAGTTTGACAACTCCAGAGAGCCCAGAGCAAACCAAGCTGCTGAGTACTCAGGAGAACAGCAAGTCGCTCTGATTATTCCGCTCCCTCAGCAGATACCCGCCCTCCAGCCGCAAGTAAAGGCTGTGTGTCCCTCTTTCCCTGGGCCAGAGACTCTGTGACACTCCAGAAAGTACTTCTCAGCGAGCTGAAAGCTTTGCATTCATCAGACCCTTTGCTTTTGCTCAAATGTAAATGCTTTCAGGGTGAAAAGAAAAATACTTTATGCTACATTTTCTTAGAACTGCTGATAATTTTAGGTTTCATCGATTTTTTTTTCTTTTAAGAGAATGAGAAAAGGCAGGCAGATGTAAAACAAAGGCGAGAGTTATGTCACCTAGAGACAAGAACAACATCACGTGTTGAACTCCACAAGTCACCTGCTCCAGGTAATTGGTATTCCCCACTAACATCAACAGACCTTTTAAGTATCAAGAAGTGGTCCAGACTTTTGGAGTCTTCCTCCCTCCGAATTCCCTTCTAGAATATTTTTTCCCCATGATAAAATGTAAATGAACAATTCTCAAATTGGCCTTTGGGTCTCCACCACTCCTATAGAACTTTATTACTTGTCATGCCTAGCAGTTTCTACTTACCATTCCAAAGATAAAGCTAGAGAAAAATACTTTTGAACGAATATACAAAGTATCCCTGTCTCTACCCAAAAGAAATAATTATTTATCCCAATGTTTTAGAATGACTAAGGGCTCTCTGTCCAGAGAGTATGTGAACTCCACCACTCTCAGCTATTAAGTGCTGCCATCTTGAACACTTGTACTCATGATCAGAATTCTAGCAATGAGTGTCAGCTGTGATACTCAAGAGCAAAACTCAGTCTGCGCAGCTCAGGGCCTCTGTTGCTCTAGGCATTATCAGACAATTCTACAGGAAAATGAAAATAATCTGCTATGATGTCAGGAAACTTTCTAGACTCATAGAATAATAAAGCTGGAAATGGCCTCAATGGTTGATTCCCTTGGACATGTCGGCGTGTCCCAGGTGTCCCACATGCTTTGTGTGAGCTGCTCGCTCTTTATACATGTCCACACCTCTGCCTCAAGGCCTGTCACTAGCACTCTTGACACCGCAGACAGAATACTCATGGAGATTCAAGAACAAGACCCAGACTCAGTCAGAAAAAGCCCAGCAAGGTCCCTTGCATGTCACTAAAATGGGCCTTGGTAGGCCTTGAGCGACAGCAGCCAACAAAACCCTCGACGGCAGGGGAGATTATGAGGCAGAGTAAAGCTGTGTTGCAGCCTCTGACTGATTTTACCTGTGTTCTCAAAAATCCCAAGAAAGGAATATGTAAAAATCATGTGGAAATGCCTAACGTCAAAAGTTCTTTTTATTTGCCTTTCCAACATCACTGTCGCATAAGCATGCTGTTAAAGAAGTCACTTAATCCGCGTGAGTCGTCACTGTGATTTTACCCAGCCAGTCCTGGGGAAGGGGCCTTACGTGCTGAATGAAACATCAAGCTGATGTGAAAAGTCAAAGGACATTTTTAGGAGAAATAATAAAATGCTAAAACGTGAACTGAGAAAAGTGAACTGTGGGACCTCAACGGGGACTCCGTGGGCGGGACTGAGAAAACAAATGGACAAACCAGGACTCCAGTGCTTGGTGTCCCCTGAGGAGCCAGCAGACCCCTGGTGTGATGGCAGCATAAACCTGTTCCTGCTCGAGGGACTGGCGTGACATCATGTCCTTCTCGCTGACACCCCACCATTCCGGGCGTCATTTACTAACTGATTCGCTGCATTCTGCAGACCAGCTCCACAGGCCCCCAACCTACGATGACATAACTTTTGAAAATGAGTTCCTAACGCTAATTTGATCCCTGTAGGAGAGGGATTTCGAAGTCTTGACAACTTATTTCTATGTATATAAGGGAATGAATCCATTATACGTCTCTCAAAGAAACGGGGGTTCTGTAAAGCACTTAGAGATCCTTTGGGAGGTAAAGAGCTGCGTTATTACTATTGTTACACAATTACTTATAATCTCCTTCCCTTGTTTTGAATATTTCTTCATATGAATTTTTAAATAAATAAATCTCGCCTGTTCCTAATACATATTTTATTCTCTACATTATTTTGACCACTGATGTTTTCCATTTAATTTTTTCAAACACCAACTTTTGATAGCGATTCCGCATCACTACTGATTTTCATACCAAACAACTCAATCATGTTACAACGATTTGGACAGGAATAAAGATACCTATAAATAATTCTCAAATTGCGGCGTGGCTTGGCAGTCTCTTTTTTTCTGAAGAACACAAAATACCTGGTCACTGTAACCATATAAAGGAATTTCACTTTAAGCAAATGGATATAATTTCTTTTGCCTAGAGAAATTTGAGATGCTTATCCAACGCCTTCCTGGGGTGTAACCTTGTATCTTCTCCATCACAGCCTGACCTGAGGTTTATAAACCATGCCGCTAGCGTTCATTGTATGCAAATCTACCTTGAATCACCCCTTCATTACTCGCCTTGTCCCCTTTCTCTATTGGATCTTTGGTAGTAAATTGTTCCTCTTGTTCACTCAAGCTAGTGTCAATGAGATTCTGTTTTCCTCAAAAATTCTCCCTCTTACAACTGACATAGCCCACTAGAGACACAGAGCTGTTACTTGTTCACCTGAGAAAAACTGACATCCGCTTCCTCATGGTTAAGCCAATGACCTCAGATTGCTAAATCCCTGAATAACAGTAAAAACAAACTTCTGCCGGCTAAAACGTTCCTAAAGCCCCTCTGATGTAGTGTGGTTAAACATGAACTCCCTCCCGTACTGTTTCCAGACCACACCATTTTTGGAATGGACATTTTTTTAAAAGGAAGAGGTTGGAGATTGCTAGGTTTATATGAAAGACTAAATATTCTGTATCTTAAAATGGGACCTGAAGCTTCAGGACTCTCTTGTCTCCTATGTGAAATGGAAATGCTTAAGTCTGAGGGCAAGAAATGGAATCTCTCTTGAGGACCCTTTTAACTTGAAGGATGGGTCGATTTGTCTAAGGACAATCCTAGTTCCTTGCCAGTGTGACTAACTTCTTGCCAACATGGAAAACAAAACAAAACAGAGTTGGCTAGAGGCTTCTGGTGAGCCTGGAGATCCACAAGAAGCCACTTTTAGCCAGGGATCTGAGTGAGGAAGCCTATAGCTCTGGCGGCCATGTTATTACCAGCAAGGAACCCAGTCTGAGGGTGGAGTCAAGATGTAGATGGGAGAACAAAGACACTCTGGGTGTCTGAAGACATCACTGAATGCTTGACTCCATTTCCCTTAAAGTCCCCTGTACCACATACCTTGGAACTTTCTCATTTTCATTTACGAAAGTTTGTAAAGTGGTTTTCTGTTCCTTGGAGGCAAAAACATTCTAACTAATATAGCTTCCCAGCATCTCTTTGTGAATACACCCTTGGAAACCACTGATTTAGAAAATCCCTTGTTCTTCACTCCAGTTCCTTACAATTTCAATTTATTAAAAAGACAAATCTAAGATTAATGTCCATAAACCTCTCCTGGGTTAAGAAAGACGCAACAGGTATTTTTGATAAATATCCCTGACGTCCCATCACATGCTGACACCCAGCACAATGTTGTCTCCAAGACGCCGACACACACCTAGAAAACTATTTTTCATTACATAGCAAACCTCAATGATTTCACAACCTAACATTCTCTACTTCATATACGAAGTATACGGGTCAAAAAAAAAAAAAAAGTATACAGGTCGACTGAAACATCCGCTATGCATAACTATATCTTTTATAAAATGATAAACCGAATACAGAGAATTAAACAATAGAAAAGTATTCATTTACATGTGACCATTATCCTAAAGACAGCAAGTCAATTTATTTATTTTTTAAGATTTTCTTTGTTTACTTAGAGAGAGCACAGAGGGAGAGGGAGAAGCATACCCCTGCTTAGTAGGTAGCCCGATGCAGGACTCAATCCCAGGACTCTGGGATCATGACCAAGTCGAAGGCAGACACTTACCTGACTGAGCCACCCAGGCACGCTGATAGCAAGTTAATTTAAAGAATGCTCACAGTAAGAGCATTTCAATTTTTCCCCGAGATTATTTTTTGGTTTTATCACCAACTGTGTAGAAATCATATATATAATATATACATATAAACACATTCTCTATACATATTTTTTTTACATAATCTCTAAACCAATTAACTTTGGTTTCATTTTTACTGTTTTATAAATTAGTAATAAAATCAAGCTAATGTAAACCCAAGAAACTAAGTATTTTTTAAATATACTTCTACCCATATCCCAGAGGTGGAAGTTCTGCATCTCCTCTCAAGTTTCACAATGACCTCTGACCCATCTACGTGGGTTTGTAAACGCATGCAGGTGAGTAAAAGCCGGTAAGATAAAACACAACGAAGAATGCACTTTGAATTTCTTCTCCAAAGAGTCACTTTTCTTTTCAGAAAATTTATTCATTTAAGTCTACTTATTTCTATAATAAGTCACCTCCTCAATTTGCCTGTAGTATTTTAAGTACATGAAAAGTTGAGTGGGATCTTTAGCTAAAGACTTCCACTCACTTTAATATACTGTCAAAAATGGTTTTTAAATATTTCAGAAAGTTTTTAACTGCTAAAAGGCAAAAGTTTGCCATTTGCTAGAAAATTATCAAAACTATTTTAGCTTATTTGGAGCAGGCATTAAAGTTATTGATTTTGGGGGGAAAAAAGCTAAAGTATTTTTAAGTGAAGCATCACATAAGTGCGAGAACGCATTATAGGAACAAACATAAGAAATGACATTTTGTGCTGCATACACTTAGGTATAAAGGAGAATTTTCAGGCTGAAAATAAAGCAGAATGGAACCCTAAGCCAGTAAACATATCCCCTACCTCTTAAATTATTACTTTTTTCCTATTGATTGGATTCCTTAAGATAACCCACGGAAGTAGAACACCTGTAACCACAGAAATTAATTGAAAATGAAATGTCAACTTAAGTATCAACCCAACATAAATTTGGCCTCACCTTCACATTAATAAATTTAGAGTTCAGGTTTGTTTTGTTTTGAGTTGAAAATATTTATTTCACCAACAAACAATTCCAGAGTGCAAACATTTGTCCTGTTCAGCTGAAGCCAATGTTTATTTTAGCACTGCTAGGATACCTAAGTGTTGTGTAAATGGGAAAATACCGGCTGGAGAAACATTTACACAAAAGGCTGTGTGTATTAAGACAATGAAAGAGTTTTAGAATATGTCCTTTGGGGTGGGCTTATGGCAGTGAAGGATTATGCTTCAATTATTACGAAGACATGCATTTTTGAAAAAAAAAAAAAAGTTGCTTCCCAATCATTTTGATGCTTCACAAAATTATCCTTTGCTATTGACAAGGGTCTGGAGATGGAAAACGAGGGTCGGAAAAATATCGATTTGACTGTGTACAATCACAATGTACGTGTACATATACATACATACAGAGTGGGGGATGGGCGAGGTGGGTGATGGGTATTAAAGAGGGCACTTGTGATGAGCATGGGGTACACTTGCACGTAAGTGACACCTCACTGCATTCCACTCCAGAAACCAATATGGCACTGTAAGTTAACTAGGTAAGGTTAAATAATAAATAAATAAATTTAAAATTTTTTTAAAAAAAACGTCCTACCAGAAATGGAAGCAAGGGAGATGTGCAGACCGCACCTGGCACGTCCTAACCCATGTATTTCAAGGCCTCGAAAACTCTGGAAATCACTGTTCTAAGTGCATCTCCAAAGCTCTTTCGATTAGTTGTTTAAAATGGACCAAAAAAGTTTCTAATATAACCAGGGGAATTTATGGTTGATCTAGCTTTATCTCTTGCTCTTTCCAAACTCACACTTACATCTCTACTTCCCTCACTCTAGAAAAACATCTAATTTGAGATATTAATTGCATCCAAAATGATTTAGGGAACACAGAATAAGGTTGGTCCGAGTTCGCAAATGCCATCATTCTTATCAAAGCTCTCTCTCCTCTGCCTATCTCTCTGTATTTGGCTTTGGGTTTAGTCAGTTCCACAGATGAAAGGAAACAATAGTCTGCGTTCCTTGTGAAGACAACGGGGAAACAGATTTATTGGACTGAAACGGATCTGAAATGCCATCTAGTCTATAGACCTTTCTCCAGATGAAAATTCATCTAAATAGATCTACTTGTGTAAATCATATTTGCAGGTTGGGGTATGTATTGCACCACACAGATAGTAATAATTAACATTAAATTTAGAGGCATAACTTTTAAAAGTAGTTACTGCTCCTTTCTACTCATAATTCAGTCACGCAAACCTCATACATTTACAAGTTTGTCACCTTCAACAATGACCAATTTCAGATGCAGTTGAATTGTACAGGACTTGCTTGGGTACAAGTCCATGATACTTGAAATTTCCAGGACAGTTCAATTATCCATGGGACATTCCAAGTAGAAAAAAAGAAAATTCTCTATTAAAATACAAATTCATGTAAACAGAGAGTCGAAAAGAATTCGTTTTCTTGGTTAATGAGAGTGTTTGTTACTGATAACATGGTAGAGATTGAAAAGAGACATGTGCATTTTCAATAACTGCATTTGACTTAAATTCTGTGAGCAATATGAAAGAGGAATATGTGTACAGACCAGCTTCTATCAGTGGTTTTACAGTCTATAGATCCCTATGTGAATAAAGACAGTTGTGGTTTGATTCATTGCCATGGATTTATTAATACCAGGTTTTACCTTAGGCTATTGGTTACAAGACTGTTTAGCAGTTTTTATTCAAGGCAGATTAATACTCCTGACAGAGGGCTCTACTCATTGATGCAGTTTTGTGGCATCTACACAATTAACTCTCCTTCACTGCACATCAGTGGCATGTTAAGTTTTTCCTAACAACCTCTACGGATGCATATAATCTCATCACAATATATGAAGCATGTCCAATAAAAGGAACATTGATGGGTACTTTGGCTCAATACAGCAGGAAGATTTTATAGATGCCGGACCAAAAAAGGTAGAATTTGATCATTAAAACCTCTCCTGCTTCCTCAGTTCTTTCCCAGTGGTATGGCCATGTTAGAAACCATAGATTGCTAAGAAAGATGTGAATGGACCAGTGCACAATTTGTTTGCAAAGACAGCAGGCTTACCTTTTTATCACTAAGTGAACCACAGAATCTAATCATACAACCGCTTCATAGGCCAGTTACAAAGTACCCCACGGGTGAAGTGTGCCCGCTGCAATGCCTGGTGAACTTCACTGAGAAAATGCTGTAGACCTTTCCTGAGTTTGTATGGGTCTGACCTTAGCATCGTTTGGTCGCATGTGCACGCACATGCATGCATGGACGTGCATCTATATGCTGTCCTACACATACTGGTGTTATCAGGACGCTGCACAAGGTACTGTCATGGGACTATTTCTGTCGGTATGCTAACTAAAACTGCCCTAGTATACACAAATTCAATTATATTACATTGTTTGCTAGAATACCTTTAAGTAATTTATTTATAAATCCTATTTGGACTTGCAGACTACTGATTATGTTTTCAGATGGACAGAAGAGGGGTGAGAATGATCTTTTTCAACCCAACTTTAATGAGCACTTCTGGGGTGCATTACAGTGCACAGACTTCTCTACCAATCCTTTTCTTCTCTAAATGTATATTTCAATCTCAGTGACCCTAAAAACCTGGCAGTATTTGGTTTTTAAAAGGCATGAAATATGCGAGCAGAAAAAAAAAGAAAGATTTGTTCTGGAGGAGGAGGAGACAAGAGGACATAGGTCAGACTATTCATGATTCTTCACAAGAGCACTAGAGGCATATGGGGGAGAAAGAAAACTGGTTTGGAAGATTTCGTTGAGTCCAGAGGAGTCCTTCCACTCAGAATGCCAGATGGCAACTTCCAGCAAAGCTTAGCCAGAACGTGACAATAAGGCCTGAAGAAATAGGGTGATAGGATCTTGCTTCTGAGGAACAAAGATGAGCAGAA
The DNA here is from genome assembly GCF_024610735.1 of Ursus americanus. Taxonomy (NCBI): domain Eukaryota; kingdom Metazoa; phylum Chordata; class Mammalia; order Carnivora; family Ursidae; genus Ursus; species Ursus americanus. The sequence goes on from NC_142162.1 coordinate 21,262,587, forward strand.
GAAAGGGGAGGGGTAAAGACCATTTTTACAAGAAACTCAGCTTGGTGATCTCAGAGCTTTGGCAACGGAATAAAAATCACAAAAATCACCACTCCTTATGACAGCTTAACATGTTAGGAGAGAGATGAGTCTCTCCATTTCACAGATGAGGAAACTGGCGCTCAGAGAGGTTAAATGGCGCCCATTTGACCTGGCAAAAACGGGGTTACTTCACTGGACTAACCCAGGACTGAGATTCCTGACTTACTCCTCTTTCTGGTATAAACATGTTACCTTAGAGTAGACCTAAAGCAGGAGAGACAACGTACCCCAAGGCTCCCCTTAATGGACACTTTAAGGGAAGAGAACGTAGGAAAGAACCCAGGGAAAACAAATTTTCCAGACATCAAGTGTAAAGTGAAACCCCTAAAGTAAAGGCATGGTGGTAGTAGAAAATTACCAACCGTAGAACACCAGGAAGCCCGTCTGAAGGTGCCTTGGGTTCATTTTGTCACATTGCTTCAAAAACTACTGTGATCTGCTTCAAAGAACGTTTTAAACCACACGGCTTTGATATATGTGTAGTGTAGACCCAGTTACAAGAGACAAAACCACAAGACCTTTATCTGCACTTCAAAGTCAGCAAAAAAACCTAAGTGTAGGTAATCTCCAAAATTGCCAACCTAATTCTCAAATCCCAAGCACTTCAAATCCTAAGTGTGGATGCAGCCCTGTACCCGAGAAACGAGGAAAAGATAATGACGGCAAGGGGAGGGAGGCGGGGGTGACATAATACCAGGATGACTTAGCCCCAAATGGAAAGATGAGTTCTCTCCGAAAAAGGAAAAATGAGTGATAATTCGGTATGAAGCTTTGCCTAAAAGATGCGACAGAACATTCAAGAACATCTAAAAATAGGAGATAAAAAGGTACATATATTGTTTGGGTGACTTCCATCATTATTCTGAACCTAATGTATTTCCATTTGAACTCAATTTTGGAATTTTTATCATTTAGACCCAAGAGATTTCAACGGCTGATGACAGCTCTCGAGCAGGTTTCCCAAGCTATCCCACTGGAAGCCCAAAGTTTAGAAACCGGATGCCCAGCTGCAGAGCACAGTTTCCTTTAAGGACTGACCCTACCCGTCACCAAACAGGAGAGCACCTTAGGGGGCACTCCTCAGTGCCTTCAGGACGGGAAACACATCACCCCCTTAGGCCTACCGAGGCCTCAGGTCCAAGGGGTTTTGCTCCCCTGTATCACAGATTTCAACTACAAACACAACTGCTCCAAAACTCAGGTTCTTTGCCGTCATGGAACTATCTAAAACGTGCAAACTTTAAGCAAATACATTCTTTTCAAGAACGAGAATTTCACTTGCAACATGGCCTCATATGTGACGTGAACACAAGCCCACACTAACGTGAGTGACTACCGTCAACAGTGAGTGAGATGCTGGGCCACGTCGAAGGTAGCATCAGCCTCCTAACACCAAAAGAACAGCCACGTAGCACGGGGCTACCGAGATGAAGTAACGTGCAGCCCCGAGGGCACAGATTTCTGCTTTATGTAAATCAGAGCCTGTCACGGCATGCATGATTCACTGCTCAGGGTGTACTCTCCTGTGACGAATGAGTCCCGCTTAATTTGGCAGTGATTATGCGGGTTGCTGGCCCTCTAAACCCCTTTGAACTTGTAATTGCTGCTGGTTTAAATAATGAACATTAAGGGGAGTTGGATTCATAAAACTGTGGATAATTACATTTTTTTTCTTTTCTCCCCCCTTTGTTTTGATGCAAGACTATATTCGCGTGCACACACACATACACACACACACACACACACACACACACACACACACTCTTCGAAGGCCACTGATCACTGTATCATGCCAGGCTGTGATCGAACGAAACTGCAATCTTGTTCAAGGGTTGGTCAGGGAGGGCAGATTTGAGGTGGGGGCGTGGAGGCGGTGGCGGGGGGAGCATCTGTGAGCTGTGCAAGAGGGAGATCAGAAAGGCCTGCGTGCTGTAGGAAAGAGGAGAACGGCACTCATGAATATTCATAGCTAGTCACATCTGTAGCAGGCGTGCTTTCTACCTTTCCCCCCCCGCCCCCCCCCCCCCAGTGCAGTGCAACAGAGAACACTAGTGCAAACAAAAGGAGGGGATTCTGCGGCTTCATCGAGCTCCAGATCTGCTCATGGCGGTGAAGTTTCTTTCCCTGCGCTTTTTAAATTCCACAGATGGATTTAAATTTTTAAGAGTAGAGAGCAGGAGATGCGTATCCCTCTTCCTTCTATTGAGAAGGAAAGGCACCCCAGCGCCACAGCCATGAGTTGGAAGAAATCACACAGTTTCACAACACACAGATGACTCCAAGACAGTCCTTCATGCCCCTTCTTTTCCCTACAGTGGGTCCAACCCCCGGGATCCTTTGATCCAACAAAAGACAAATGCTGATTTCGTTTTGAGAAAAATGAAATGGTCTGGATGGGGGACAGAAACCAAAGTTGGTCAAGTCAGCCAGCTACTACCCTCCCTGCACCAACAAAGAACGAATGATAAATTTAGCAGCCGCGTGCTCAGTTTCCAAACGCTGCTGAGATTTATAGCTTCGCTGCTCCCATGGCAAACTAAGCCGCTCACAGAAAGCTATCTGTTTCTGATTTCACTCTGTGTTCTCCAGTTTTTGTTCTTTTTTCTATTTGCAGTTTTTGTTGTGTGTGTGTGTCTGTGTATGTGTGTGCGTGTTTTTACTCTGCATTTTCTTTTTCCTGGTGTGAGTCGAATATCAAAGGCCAGTGCTGTGGGTAAGTCTCCAGCTTGCAAAAGCCAGTCAATGGGATGTTTTTAGAACCTACGTCACAACACGGTAGACAGTGATTAATAGCAACTCTATCAATGGCAGCAACTTTTCAAAAAAAAAAAAAAAAAAAAGATGTCCCTCTAGCAGCTGAAAAAGGGGTCAGTGAAGTAAAAATAAGAAACGTCTGCAAGAACCCAGGGCCCATAAATATTCTTGGAGAGCACAGTACACTGGGATTGTGTTTGACAGAAGGAAAAGAAATTCCTACTATACATATAATAAGAACTTTTACCTTTAAGTCACTTATACTTAAAACAGCTACACATTAATTTAAAATGAAGTCTGTGTACAACTTTGGAATCATTTTATTGATGTAATGGTGTCCCCCAAAATAACTAGCAGATGGATTTCCGCCCCCTCAATGAAACACTGAAACAAATTGCAGAATTGTCAAAATTTTATCGTGAAGGCACACACTCTATAAAAAGGTTGATTTTAAATGAATTGTAAATTTGCTTCATTGCACAATATTTTTCTAAAATTATAACCGGAAAGTATTCTCTGTTTAATTTTTTAACATATCCTTTCACAAAACACATCTGCTGTGAAGTATTTCTAATTTGTGCTAACTGCTTTTTAACAAACACACAGTTGTCACTATGCCATCTAATGTTATTGGGGCAAAAAAGTGCATTCTCCTTCACTCTCTTCAGAATGAGAATCTTGAGCAGTTTCCAAGGGGGCAGACCAATAGAAAATAATACAATTATCTGAACTCCAGATGCAAGCGACATACAGGAGATTAAAGAAATGAGGAAAAAGGGAAATGCAGTCAAATCAAATGCACTCCAGCCAGTACAGGGGCTGGAGGTGGCTGAAACCGGGGAAAGAGAAAACATGTACACAAAGCTTGCCGGATTGTGTCTAATTATTAGGAAGATAACAAGCAGATGAAAAGAAAAATACCACCAACCAGGGTATGTCCTAAGTTTGGCCAACCACAGAAAGGATGAATGATAGGATGCACTCTTGGCTTTGAAGAGGGAAGACAGACATCACCGAGTGACCACCCCATCTTATTTGCCATCCCCATTTATCTCTCTCATGCCCCTCTTAGAGATTTGTGGTTAGTTCCTTCAAGGAAAATGGGATTCTATGGTGTTTAGGACAGAGGTGAGCTGATGACACCAAGAACTTTGAAATTATTTCACTTTCAAAATAATTATGAAAATTAAAAAACACCTGCCCCCCTTAAAGGGCAAACATAACGACGAGAGCTAACTCTCCCGAGTACTTAATGCAGATAAAGTAGCAAATGCTTATCTCCCTTCTGCGCTGTGATAACCCAGGCAGGAGACGGAGGCGTGATTACTATCATCCCCACTTGACAAAGGAAGAAACTGAGGCTATGAAAAGGTTAAATCAGTTGCCCAAGGCAACTTAGCTAATAAGAGACACGCTTTCTATCGCTGTATGATCACTGAGTATTTTCTGTGTATTTAGAATTAAAAATCCACACACAAAATATCTTGCAGAGTCACCTTCATGAAATCAGAAAGCAAGGAAAACCAAAGACTAAATCTAGAATGTCTCTAAATGATAAAACAAACCAAGGAATGGAGAAGGAAATCTGGAATGCTGTTGCCCCACCTCTAATGACCAAGTGGATTCTGGGTAATGACTATCCCAAACATCACCCAGCCGCAGAGCAGGTGGGACGCTGAGGGTCCCACACTACACGAACGGCAGCTTCAAGCTGATGGGACTATGCCCAGACCACCCACAGCTATAATTCATATCATGGTGTGAGGAGTAGGGTAGGAAGGGGAAGACTAATTATGCAGTACCAACCTCATTCAAGGCTGTTTTACACATTCTACGTCATCTGGTCCCCCTCCCACCCCAACAATCCTATCCATTTTACAGATGAAGGCTGAGCCATGTGAAAGAACTTGCCCAAAGAAACAGTGCTAATAAGTGGCCTCCTGGGAGTTAAACTAAAGCCCTTCCCACAAGCCTTGTGTTACTAAGACTCTGTACCTCCCTATTTCACCCCCGTATGCAGACGAGTATAAAGACTCAGGTCCTTGGGCAAGTCACTGTCAAAACTTATCTTTCTGTCCATTTTGTCCACTGCCCTTCTTCCCTTCCATCTTGCCCAGACTTTATCAGTGGAGTATGTGCTGTATTTCCAGTACCCAGATGACAATTTTATTTATTTATTATTTTTATTTTTTCTTATATTTTATTTATTTATTTGTCAGAGAGAGAGAGCGAGGGCACAAGAAGGAGTGGCAGGCAGAGGGAGAAGCAGGCTCCCCGCTCAGCAGGGAGCCTAACGCGTGGCTCGATCCCAGGACCCTGGGATCACCACCTGACCTGAAGGCAGGCACTTAACCAACTGAGCCACCCAGACATCCCTCCCAATGACAATTTCATATGAACATTTGGTAGTATTTCATGACAGAAGCATCACAGTACCACTTATTTAATTAAACTGTACAGCATCTAGGAACGTAAAGGACCCTCTTGAGGACTCATGGGGATAAACTAAGTGTTCCGAGGGGAAGACAAAATCTCAAGATGGTGTGTGTGCCTACAGCGCTCTTGAGGTAGGGGGAGTGTGGGAAGGGGGGGGGAAGAGAGCTGAACAGGGTGAAGGGCATGGCCCAATCACAGGTCCTGTCTAGGCACCGCCAGCTTCGTCCGAGTGCTCAGTGTGGATTTCAGATATAATCCAAACAGAAGTGACAAAACCCAAAACCACAGGAGCAAACACTGGCTTTCAAGTGCTGTGGGAACAGAGACATTTGTTTAAGTAACCACTGTTTTAAAATTGCATACATAGTAACACCAAAATAAACAGCTTGCGATGCTGTTTATTTTAAGATACACAATAGTAATGTAAAGTGTGGCGTGCCCCAGATCCGGGGAGCCCGAACATAATTTACAGTTGTAGAGAGCCCTAGGAGGACTCCACTCCATGCCGGGCCTGGCTACTTCCTGATTAGATAACAGTGAAGGTCAGAACGCATTGCTTTTTTGTGCAGCGAAGAGCAAACAAGCCACCACAAAGCCCCGGCTCCTCCTGCTCGCTGTGAATTATGAATTGAGTCCTGTGGAGAGCAGGGTTTGCCAAGTCTCCTCTACAAAGCGTGTATTAATCACAGGTCCTGAGGAAGGGTCAAGAGCACCGCCTGACAAACCAGGGAATGAGCCTGTCTGCCGTCCACCGCGTCCTTCAGTCCTTCCCCTCCCGGACTGAGACACCGCCGAAGCAATCGGGAAAAAAAAAAATCTTGAAACTACACAAGCTGGTTGGGGCGCCGAAACATATGTAAAACTGAACTCTAAAGAAAAACAGCTAGATCCAACCAACCTTAAGCACGACCAAAATAAGAAATCTATTTGCGGTTTATTTCAGCCAACTGAGTTGTCATCACCAGGCCTTCTCTGCTCCTCCTTCCCTCCTCCATCCAGGTGCTTTGGGGAAACATTTTAGGGATCTGTGTTCTGGTTTTTCTGCTCCAATCCCTGACAGCATCCTAGAGAGCTTTCTGGGCAAAGGGCTGCAATCCCGACAGCATGACTCTTGGCATTCTTTTTGTTTTGTCTCGCCACCTCCTAAGTTAACTTGCCTCTTTGCCCTCACCCTTACCTGCTGTGTCAGGGAACAAAAATAACTTTGATCTTTTCCACAAACAGAACTTCTACATCCTGGACTTTTTAAAACTTGAGTTTGTCCTGAAACAGGTTTCCCTAAAAACCGTTTGCTATGGACTGAACTGTGTCCCTGCAAAATTCGTAGGTGGGAGCCCTCGCCTCCATTGCAATGACATCTGAAGATAGAGCTTTTAGGAGGGTAATTAAGGTTAAAAGAGGTTATAAGGGTGAGGTCCTAACTTCACAGGATTGGTGGCCTTATAAGAAGAGGAGGCGAGACAAAGATCTGCCCCCCGCCACACACACATTCCAAAGAAAGGCCATGTGAGGACACAGTAAGGTTTCTCTGTCTGCAACCCATGGAAAAAGGTTTCACCAGACACTGATGCTGCCAACACCTGATCTTGGACTTTCTAGCCTCCAGTACTAGCAGAAAAGAAATTTCTGCTGTTTAACACCCCCCCCTCCTGCCCAGTCTCCGGCAGCCTGAACTAAGACACTCTCCCACTGAAGTCACCCATTTCTCCTCTTTACCAGTCCCTCTGATATCTGGGAAGAGAGGCCAGACTTTTCTCTCTTCCCTTCTTTCTCTTACTTCCTGCTCCCAGCCCCCGATCTAAAGCCTTCCACCCACTTTTCTCATGAAGTCCACGGCATCTGCGGTCATCCCTCACCATCACCACTGACAGAAGAATGCGGACCTCTAAGCCACCTCCACTTTCCCCAATGGCTTCTGTACAAGTTAGAAGGTTCCTCTCCCTACTGCTGCTTGCCTCTACTTTTGAAGGCTTCAATATATATGGCAGAGACCTTTCAAACATCTTGCCTCTCTTAATTCCAATGTCAACCGTTTCTACTGCATCAGCCCTGAATTTCATCATGGAGAGATACTGTACTTCCAAGATCACAGACCTTAAAACGTTCCTTCCCTGCTTCTCTGTTCTCTCTCTTCATCTTTATCTGGACTTGCAACTTCTCAGTGGGCTCCTCCCTGCCCAGTAAGGTTCTTTATTAGAATAAATGCATTGTCGTGTACTACACGGTACACGTGTTATAGAAAATTTAGAACATACAAATAAGCATAAAGAAGAAACTAAAAAAAGTCACCTACATCTCACTACCCAAACATAATCACTGTTAACATTTCATTTGTTCTTCTATGCATATATCTATATATATTTTCCTTCACGAAAGTAAAATCATATCATAAACACTGCCTTATCCACCTGCGTGGCTCAGTCAGTTAAGCGTCTGCCTTTGGCTCAGGTCATGATCCCGGGGTCCAGGGATCAAGCCCTGCATCGGGCTCCCTGCTCAGTGGAGAGTTTCTCCCTCTCCCTCTGGCCTCCCACCCCTGCTTGTGCATACTCGCTCTCTCTCAAATAAAATCTTTTAAAAAATAAAATAAGCACCGCCTTAACGGTTTTATTTCACCTGATAATACACTGAGAGATTATTCTGTACCTCAAAATATTTTTGAAACTGTAATTTTTAATGATTACACAGCAGTCCATAATATTCCATTACAGTCTTCTACAGATGGAAATACAGGTGGTTTTCAATGTTTTATTGTCATATATCATATCTTCATACAACATTTTGCATAATTTTGTGTATGTTTCTTATTACTCCTTTATGATAAACTCCTAGAAATTGAATTACTGGATCAAAGGATAAGAACATGATTAGTAATTTATATTACAAGTTTAAATTCCAGAAAGGCTAAGCCAATTTTTATTGTCATCATTAAGGGAGATATTTCCTTCCACTCTGGACAGAGCTGGATATTAATTGTTTTTAGTTTTTCTTAATTTGATAGAAAAAAACAGTATTTTGTTGCTTTTTTGAAATTGATTTGGTTACTAATCACCTTGAACATTTTTCAAATGCCTATTGTCCATTTATATTTCTTCTTTTGTGAATGGACCTTTTCATCTGTGCCTTCATTGTACTTTTTTCCTTGTCAATTTGTACACTTTATTAGAGACACTAATCCTTTGCCTGTTATAGGATGTTGCAAATATTTTTACCATTCTAATGTCTGCCTTTATGTTATGGTGTTTTCTTGACATTCAAAAGCTTTCAATTTTTATTTTTGTTTAAACCTATTACCACTTTTCCTTTTAAGATTTATTTATTTACTTTAGGAGGGGGAGGGGCAGAGGGAGAGCGAAAGAGAATCTCAAGCCAGCTCTGTGCTGAGCGTGGAGTCCAAACCCAAGACCATGACCTAAGCCAAAACCAAGAGTCGGATGCTTAGCCAACTGTGCCACCTAGGCGCCCCCACACTATTTTTCTTTATAATTCTTTTGTTTGTATGTTCTGAAAGGATTTTACTAAATAAATAAAGGAAGAAGAAATAGTTATATTTCCTTCAATGAACTCTTAAATGTGGAACTTACTTCAATTGAGAGTACTGGTTGTTTTTTCAAAAATAGTTAAACCGTTAACCAAAAAAGCGCTCATTGACTTACTTTTTTCTTTCTCAATTGATTTAAAGTGATGCCTTTAAAATGAATAACTTTCTTCATATATCTGGGTTGATTTCTGTATCCTTACATTGTTCAAATGATCATTCTGCCTGTTACGTTAGCCAGGGCCATATCGTGCAGCTCTGTAATCTATTTTACTGATAACTCAGTGCAAGACCTCCCTAATTTTTCTTTTCCAAAAATATCTTGACTTTTCTTAATTGTTTCATTATTCAGATGAACTGCAGAATCATTTTTCAGTCATGATCCAAAAAAGGAACATCTCATCGGAATTCTGACTTAACTAGTCAGCCATTCAACAGTTCTCTAAAACTCTCCCTCTCACCTAGGCATCTGCTTTCCTCCTCCCACCCCTGGGTGCCTGAGCTCTGCCTGGGGAAGGACGAAATGGTGCAAAGCGGGTCTATTCCAGCCTGGCCTCTGGATTCAGTGCTGCAGTGCTATGCCTTTCTAATTCGCTCCCGATCACACGCTCCACATTTCCAACTCGCCTAGTTAGAGCAGTTCTTTTCTGAATTTCCTCAGCTTTCTTCCTATTCTGTACAAAAGGTGTCTGACTCCTACCCACCTTTCTTTGACTTTCCTACCACCTGTGCTTTGACCTCCACCTTCACTGGCTTCCTCCTTCGGAACCCCTGCAGTGTCATCCTCTCCACCCCTGCACACCCACAGCCTGGCTCCCTTCCCGCCACCAGTGCAACACCTGATTCACCCGCTACACCTCACTGCTGACCCTGCCATCCCACGCACTGTCCTCTGTTCTTCCTTTGTTCCCTTCCAACTTTGCGTGCTCGCTCCTCAGCCTGTAGAATTCAAAGGTAGACCAGGACTCTCGAGTGCCAAATCCAAAGGCTTATTTTTAGTCATCATTGTCCTTGATCTTTCTGCTGAATCTACTTCCTCTGCTTTGAAACTCCTTCTCTTCACATGATCTGATTATGTTCCTACTAATCTGATTTCTTTATCTTTGCTCATTACTTTCTCTCTTATTCCCTTTAAACGTAGTTTTCACAGAGATTCTCTCCACTAACCCCTTCTTTCTGTGCTCTATTCTTTACTTACCTTTATCCATTACCATGGTTCCAAGCATTGCTTCTGCAAAGATCAGTCTCAACTCTCAAACCATAGTATTACCATTTCTAACACCCAAGGAGGTTCCTCGCCTGGATATCTGGGTTGTAAGGTCTAAACCTAGGGCCTCAGTATACATTTCCAAGCTTTTCCCACTATTCTCCCATACCTATTCTATGCTGTAGCCAAACAGGATTCTGTCTAACGAGCTGTAGCATGCACAAATCTCTGGATGTAGGATCAAAAGTAGCCTGGTTTAGCATCCAGATCAGAACTATCTTCAGGAAAAAAATAAAATAGCCTCACTAGTGTCTTGCTGAAAAGAGATAATTCTATGTCTCTCCTAGGATTTAGAGATGCAAAGCTGCTCGTTCTCACCAGCTTGGCCAGCATAAAAAGTGGCAGACTGGTGAACCGGTTAATTCTCAGGATGAAGAGTTTATGGACAAAGAACAAAGATACCGAAATCCCCAAGGAGCTTGTTCCAAAGCTGTAATAATACAAGTGGGAGTAAGTTCATTGTGAGGTTTCTTTGCTATCATTCACCCGGTTCTTTCTCTTAAGTTTGAGTTTATGAAATTTCAAAAATTATTTTCACTCATGATGCCCTTATAAACCGTGCCACAGGGTGAATGGTCCAAAAGGTCTTTGCACTTTCCTTGTATATCTCATGCTAACTGTAGGATTTGAGCCTCATTCCCAAAAGACTTAGGTCAAAAGAAACAAGTACAACATTTTCCTCTGAAGAGTATTTCACCCATATCCAAGCTCAGCTTTCATGGAGCTAAGACAGAGCAAATTAATTATTTTGGTGGGTTACAGGAAGACATTAATGAATATCGTTTTGTGCTTTCGTAGTATTCTGCCCTTTTCAAAGGACTATTCCTAATCTCAGCTAACTCAAAATAACAAGGTGAAAAAACCAGCACTCAGAAAGTTAAATGACTTGCCCAAGATAACTCAGAGAACAAAAGGTTCTGAGCTGAGAATAAGATCTTATTTAAATAACTTCACCTTGATCCTAACTGGGCTGCCTCCGATGTATGTACAGATATTTGGGTGTGTTCCTGTCAACAGTAGGAATTTCTTTCTCCCTGCCCTGAAATGTTTGTTTGTTTTTGTAAAGCACAAGGAATTAACAGATTGTCTTTACTATCAAAGGTAGGCAAAGCACTGATTCTTTGATTAATCCCAAACATTTCCACTGTCTACCCCAATCAAGCACCACCACAGATTCAGGTGAATTTAAGCACCTCCTGTTTACCTAACTAATCACATAAATGTTTTAAATAAGCAGGGGTGGGGGTAGTATTTGGGATAGACACTGACAAGAGAATACAAGCATGTAAGAACCAAAGAGAACCAAATCACACTTTTCTTTAAACTTGCTCTGCAAAAATACATACATACATACGTACATACGTACGTACATACTTTCAAACTGTTTTTGAAAGGATGCCCGGGGTGGGTACAGAGGTCATATTAAAAACTGATGCCTCTCACTTGGTCATACTTGATTATCACTTAAGCAGTTCACTAGCAAACATAAAACCTTCAGGATTAAGCAGTAAGGAGGGTCTTCATCAAAGTGCCATCGAGTGGTCGGTGGGATCTGCCATACAGGTCAGAACTTATGGTTTGCTAGAAACTAATGCAGAAACTGAACTGCGACTATAACTCACTAATAACGATCTCATATTGCCCGTGCCCTCTTAACAGGTTTTTTTTTTTTCTTAATTCATCGTGAGGCAAGGTTTAAAACAAGTGTAAGAACTCATGAGCTGCCTGCAGGTATCTTGGAACACTGAAATGGAACCTGTAACTTTTCACCATGGGGAAAAAAATAAGGCTGCTTTTATAGAGTTCCAACATGTCACCAAACCTACAGGGAATAATCCAGCATCCACCTCTTCTATTGATAAAAGCTTTTTTCTTTTTAAAAGACTAGTGTAACACCACCCCCAGCGTACTTGCGTTGTTTATTGTCGGCTTATGACAGGGTCACACCATGTGTCCAGGGTAAGAAATAAGCCATTTTACAACTGGAATATGACCGGAGTCATGGGATTATCCTTACCTAAATTATTAGTTCTGGAGTTTCCAGCTATTTCCAAGTCAAAATTAATTCTGGAATATTTGTGAATGTAGGGGAATGATTCACAGGTAAATCAATCAGTCTATGTATCTGTGTGTGTGTGTGTATATATATATATATATGTATATATATATGTATATATGTATATATATGTATATATATATGTATATATGTATATATATATGTATATATGTATATATATATATATAATGATGTGAAAACTGAGGTATTAAAATTGAGAGCAGCAACCAGCTTTGGTGGATGAAGGGTGGATCTTTGCTGTCTGGCTATGTTAGGCAAATCAGGTATCGGTAAACTGAGCGGCAGGGTGGTTGGGAGACGGCTGATTAGTGGCTCATGTTAATTTTCTATAATGCTCAGAGTAACTAGAGAAGAATATTCTCTTCATTTCTTCTTATCTCAGAATCCCACAACAATAATCTCTTGAGTTGTAATTTTTCTTTTTGTGGACAATCAAGTCAGAGTCAACAAATATTCATGTTATCTATTATAACTAAGAAGTAAAACTATAGTTTAAGAAAAATTATCTGCCATTATATTGTGACTTGACAACTTATCTACTATTAGATAAAAACAACTTAAATCAGTTCTGGCAGATTTGGGACTTGGCAGTTCAAAATATGAATAGCAAATGTAAAAGCATGAAAATGGCATTACTATTATGTTTTAAGAGGATAATACACCTTTAAAGGGTGCCCGTGATTACACTGCATACTGTAAACAACGGCTGCCAATCAATTCAGAAAGTGGTACCCAGCATGTTAATGTGCTAAAGGCAAATTCCATTCACCCAACCTCATGCTTCCTCCCCAAGTCACTACTTCTTAACAGGAGCAGTGGGGCAGGATATCACCTTTACACTCCCTAATCTGTTCCAAACTGCAAAAACAGACCACAGCACAGAGAAGGCAGGGCAGTTGCGGGAGTCTCCTGAAATCTGTGCAGCAACGGTCTCTAATATCAGAATTAATCCTGAGCATGAAGATGACTTTAATGACCCTGTCCTGCTGCAGCAAAGCTGAGGGACAGTGAGTGTTCTCACAGCCCAGTCTACTTGGCCCTTATATGCCAATAACGCCACCTCTCCACAGAACACACTCGCACACTGTGGTCGTGTGGAATGAAGAAATGGAACCGTTCTCTACAATCTGAATGAATATTCACGGATTTCGCTAAACAGCATTTAATGGCACTCTATTCTTGGAGGTTTTAAATAGCTGAATATTCAGATATGCACATGCCTTCTATTTTCTTTTATTCAAGGGTCCTCCATTCTCCATCTCTTTGAATTCTGTAACGTATTTTTAAACAATTATACTTAGAGTGATATTTTATGAAATTGGGTGTTAAACTTTGAGCTAATAATTATTTTAGTGTCTTTTTGATGGTAATTTAATAAGCATTTCATTCTTCAATCTTCTCACCCAGTTGCTCATTTTAAAAATGTGTCTGTCAGCTAGTCGCTCATAATCTGGGACTTAATTTTCTTAATCTATCTCAGCTGAACTTCTTTTTAAATGGGATTGTTTGATAGACTTTTGAAATCTCTTGACCAGATGTTTTTGTACTGAGGAGACCACACACCTCGGCACCCCCATGGAAGGCCACTGCCACCACAACTATACTGGGGACTTGACCTCAAAATCATTCAGAATGTGGACAAGGGGTGCTGAGTCCCAAACACATCAGCCTTTTCGTGCTGAACCCCTCACACTCTGATCCCAAACACCAGATTGGGACTCCAAGGACAAGGTTATGACACAGCAACAATGCAACTTTTTTCTTTCCTCCAAGGGAGACAACATAAATGTGGTCACAATTTTATTTCTTCTAGAGCAGCTTCTAGGATTCAACACAACATTAAATTTTTGGCCTGTCTCTTTAATTTGAGAAATTGTAAAAACGACGACAGATGGCACACAGAATTGACTTATGTCCTCTATTCTTTACTGAAGAAGGGAGTGCATAGAAACTTTGATCAAGACAGAAGCTACAGTATGCGGGTCGCTATTAAAATTATCTGGTGGCTCTTTGGACAGCTAGGATCAGAACATTCAGGCTTTCTTTTTGAGACATTCTTTAAAACCAACCAACACTGTTGTTGGTCGACACTGGTGATCACAGCCCTGACGTTCAGTACCCTCCCTGTCCCAATAAGGACATGATGGATGTGCCATTAGCTCTGAACCTCGGCAACCTCTGAAATTACCACTCTTCCCACCCCCACCTCCCGCCCCCACCCCTCAAAATCATTACGAAATAGGAAGAACACTCAAGCTTACAGTTAATTGGAAACATTGCCAGAGAAGAGGAATGCTTAGGACAGCATGTCCATGGGAAAATAAATCACCCAGCATTGTTATTTAATGCATTGTGACATCATTTCCTGAAATTAAACAGAGATGACACCAATTCAGACGATCTCCAGTATAAGGTTCCATTCAAATAATTCACAGATGTTTTCTCCTGGCAAGCAGAAAAACAACGCAAGGGCTGCAGCGAGGGGCGGCCTCAGTGCGCTGCGTGTTTGTGGGACGTCCTCTCTGCTGGTGTTTTCCAGCTGTGCGTTCTGCACATGCATTTGCACATGCAGATTCCCCTGCCCAGCAGGGCTCATCTAGATCTCCGAATGTGAGAGAGGCCATCTCTCACGTCCTAAGTCAGTCCAGCATTTTATACTTGGTATTCATTTGGCCTATAGCAATTGGTATTAAGTAGATCATCTCAGAATCATAAAGGCACTAATTTTCAAGTAGAAACAACTAACGTCCATGGAATACTGATTCAGTTAACTACTCAAGGCCCTTAGAAAGAGATCCCATGATAGGCACGGTCAGAGTCTCCATGGATACCCCTGTGGCCTGAACAGGTGGAGAACCCGGGGTAGAGATGAACGAGGCTGGCAGCGCGGTGTCTCTCACCCCGGCTGATCTCCTGGGGTACTGCAAGAGCTCAGGCAGCTGGAAACCCAAGCACGCAACCAAAAAACCAAAACACTCAACATTCGTGCACCGCATCCCAGTCACACGCTGGTTACATCATCCGAGATAGCAACCAACCAGCTAAGTAGGGCACATATTTACTATTTTAATTTTTCAATAAGGAAATAGGTTCAGAGGTTGACTAACTTACCCAAGATCACAGAGCTCAAACCCAGTCTTCTAATTTCACATTCAGTGACCCCTTTAAAAAAAAAAAAACAAAAACAAAAACCCAAAAAGCATGCTGTCTGTCAGGGAGCCTGGACTTTAACACTCTGAGGAAGCTGGAGACTGCAGATTCTGTTCACATACTGGACGTCTTACAGTGATAGGGAACATTCTCTATCAAAAGTAGGCCCCGGCTGAGGTATTCTGAGCTATTCCATAACCGGTTTCTTCTTCACCTCCCACCCTACCCCAGAGGGCTCACCAGCATACTCTGGCTTTCCATTGGCACCAGGACCCTTGGATGCTATCACTTAGCATAAGTGAGCAGCCATCAGATGTTTATATGGCTCCAGAAGGCACGATTTAGATGACGTTCTCTCCTACTGAGGCGCATTTGGGACCTGTTTGGGAAAACCTGATCTCCCCAGCTCACACAGACCGCACAAGCAAGTGGTTACTTTCGGCTGCCCAGTTCCGCTGGTCAAAGCCTCCCCCTGGCCACTCAGCTAGATCAAAATAAGAATCATACTATGTCCTTATTCTAAGAGCCAGGCATAGTGTTGAGTGCTTTACAGTATCTCACGCAACCCCTGCAACAACCCTTCTAAGTTGGTTCTAGAATTATCCCTACTCTACGGATATGGAAGAGGAGGCTCAGAGAGGATAGCTGCTCAAAACCACAACTCTACCACGTGTAGGTTCCCGGCCCTGTGTCTTGTTTTGCTTTGCCCCCGATAATGAATAACTGATAGTCACGACACTGGTAGAACCCTATGCCTGGAGAGCCCCACAAAAGGACACTTCGTGCTTCCCTTCAAGGAGGACTCACCTAACCCCCCCAGTCAGACAGCCAGGCCCTGAGCTCTTACTTCGACACTGCATCACCTCACTTACGAAAAGAAGCCATCCAGCTCTACACAAGAGGAAGAAACTAGTTCCAAGGCAAAACAGTCTGTGTCTGCCTGTCTGTCTCGCACGTGTATGTGCGTGCCTCTGTGTGGGTACAGTAGAAAAATCTGAGATGACTAAGTTGACTGTCATATGATCTCGATGAGCTCACTGGAGAAGAGATATGTGTTCCTCTGCGGGAACATGGAGCTGTATTTACTCATAACTTGGGTACATGGTCTCTGCAGGATGATAAACTGTAAAACTCATGTTTCTTACCGGAGACCCTTACAAAATCCTATGAAACAATCTCTAATAGACAAGGAGCCAAACAACTGAACGTGTGAACGGCAGGCTTCATCACTCTCCCTCACCATCAGCAGAGGTCCAGAGGGGGACAAAGCATCTCACCAGGAACAAAGGGCACACAGTTTTTAGAACCTGCAGTTTCAAGAAGGCTGCATGATAGGACATCACTTTAAAGTAAATTTGCTTCTGATTCTGCACACATATCTTTGAAAGAAGTCCCACATCCCCTAAGTGCGAGCTTGAGCCCCGTGTTTTCAAATAAGAAAACCTTTAGTTAGAGATGGGTATGAGCAAGGGGCGTCTTTGTGTATGAGCACTTCCTGTTTTCATTCCATGATCAAATACATTCTTCGCAGCACAACTAGAAAACTCTCGAAGGTGGCAAGTGGAGGTGCCTGAGAGCCTAATTGAGCACACTAAGGGCTTCTTGGCGTGGAGGAGTGTTTCACGGTTATGAATAAACCGTTAGCCCCGGTATTATTTCTTGCTGTTTCTTTCTTTAACTATCTTTGAAGTCAAATAAAAACAGTTGTAATGGCAGGCTTTTATGATACCATAATCTCCATGTGTTAGTGAAAGGAATATACTTCCCTAGGATTTCCCTAAGTTCTTTTGCCATTGGGTACTTTCCAGCAAAAGCACATACATTTCCAACAGATTCTTTCTTCAATCTTCACTAGATTTCTTAGTCTGAGAAGACAGGCAGAGCCATCAACCAGTAAAAGAGGGGGTAATCATATATAGAATATTTCTGGGAGGTGAATTTCTAAATATATACATAATTTAGAAACATATATGTATATATATATGGGTTTATTTTTTAAAAGTTATTATGAGTTTTTCAAAGGGGATTTTCAAAAGACACTTAGGAAATTCGTAGTTAGAAACCAGAAATGAATTATCTAGCCTCAGATTAAATTTAAATTCAAAGTGCTTGACTCTGAATATGGAAATTCCTCAATTCATCCAATAGTTGTTTTTTTTTTTTTAATGCCACTTTGGATTTAGTTTAAATATTTCCTTCAATATAATCAATCAGCTGCAAGGGTATTACCTTTTTCCCTAAAGTTGGTGGTGCACAGGAATTTGAGATTGTTTTAACTGTTACAGTTGTAGTGGAACTTGTGCTTCCAAGAAAACTGAAGGTTAATGATTTTTGTCATATTGAGACTAAGACTTAACAATTGCTACAGTTGGCCTTTGTTGAGGTGGGCTTCTTTTTTCTCTGGGCCTTTTGAGGTATTCAGAATAGGTGACAATAGCTTGCAGTTGAGAACATATGTAGAGAGACCCCTGTGGCTTATTGGAAAAAGTTGCTCCATGCTGGTTGGGTGTTTGGAAAAAAAAATACAACCAGAGTTCTTTTATGTTCTGCTAGTTAATGAATGCATGAATGTCAAAATGGGCCAATGGCCCATTCAGGGGGCAAAGCCTCAGCAGCCCCCTTCTTTAAGGACACATCCTGAGATGCAAAATACATTTGCTTAACAAATTAAAATAATGAGATAATTCAATTAGCTTCTTTCTAAAAAAAGAAAGAAAAAAGGGTACATCGGGGATTATTGTAATACAAGAACAGGTCATACTGCACAAAAGGGAACAAATCGGTTTGAAATAATGTTAAAGAGACTAAGAATGGAGGAATGCACATTGGATCATGTGCTTGTGAAGAAATTTACATGAAATAATAATTTAGACTACATCTATTTTCAGTGAGCTAGAGCCAACATTTCACTTTGAAAGTTGAAATTAATTAAGTGACAGAAAAATATAGTGGGCATCTCTATTTCCAAGGACTTCCTCATGCCCGTTAGTGCATGTAAGAAAAGTCTAAATTAACATGTCGCTAGTTAGGGGTCTCTATTCTTGGTTTCTGAGCTCGGAATTATAGCTGAGTAAATCTTTCAGCTCATTAAAGATTGGAAAGTAAAAGTTGTACAGGACCATCCTCATCAAAGTGACTGAACCTCTTCTCTGCAGTTGGGGTGAGAGCTGGATAAAGAGGGAACATTTTTTTTCAAAGAGAAAGCCAGCCAGGGAGAATTTCCTTATGATACAAGGGAGGTGCAGAAAGGGCAAGGGAGGGGAGCAGAGGGAAAGACTGGGAGACAAAGCCAGTGGGAGAAAGCAATGAAAGGGGCATGTTGTGAAAGAAGGTCATGGGGAGGAGAAAAATAAAGCACTTAGCAGAGAGTAAAAAAGAAAGGGGGACAGGGAGGCAAGGATGACCAGAGGCTGGGATAGAACAGGACTCTGGCTACGTGCTCCTGAGGTGAACCCGGTGCTGTGGGTGCAGGAAAAGAGCCTGCAGTGTGGAGAACCTACATTGTGTCCCACAGGGGCACAAATGGGGCAACGGAAGGTCCAGAGAACTTAATGGGCTTAACTGAGGTTCAGCCAGTACAGGGGCGTGCTGACCTCCGAAGGCCGGTTTCCCGACTGCCTGGCTGAGACTCTTTGATTCTTCTCTCCCCACTCCAAGGACAGGCATTAGAGAAAATTTTCAGCTGGCCATAGAATTCTGCACCAAGTCTTGAGTTCCTCTAACCAGATGAATGCACTCTCGGGGCGGGGACAAGGTGCTGTGGTCGATTTGTAGCCCCCAGCACAGCAAAGCCACAAGGAGTGCCGAGCAACCCCTGGCCACCCACAATTTTTCACCAGTGGCCACAGTGCCCCGTGGGTTCAGCCCAGGGCAGGGACGTGGGAGATAAGGTACCGACAGGACAAGGCGGGAGGTCCAGCAAGGGTGCCGGACACTAACACTGGAGGCTCAAGGCCCAGAATATGGCTGGTGAAGGACAGAGTCGGCGTGAAGAGAAAGGTGCAAAGAAAGCCTTCTCTACTCAGAGAGACTGGGGGAGCTGGAAGCTTTAAAAACAAATACAGAAAACGGCCCTTGGCTTCTCCCTATTTCCCCCCTTTGACGCCAAGTGTATTGATGGCAGAGGTCGTGCGAGATTTGCACGCCACCGGTAGAGGGGATAACGGTGTTAGCAAAGTCATCATAATGTGGTGGAAAAAGCACAGTGCTGGGGACAGGGAAGGCTGGGTCCTGGTCGCAGCTTGACCTTGAGTTAATCACTTCCCTTCCTGGGTCTCAGTTTCCTCATTTGTAAACAGAGCAGCTGAATTCTCCCAGGTTTGGCTATTCTGGGATGTTGACTTTGATTACTGAGGGATTGCAAATACATGGAGATGTTTGCCTGCAAAGCCACCGTTGAGATCTTTCTTTTTGGCGAGAAGGGCTGAGCATGAAGGAAGACAGAGGGAGGAAGCCGAACAGGTGAGCTCTCAGGGAGCAGGCCGTGCGCCTCCGTGCGCCCCTACCCTGCCTTTCTAACTTGCTACTCTAACCAAACAAACCTTCCGTTTAAAAAACCGAGAAGCCCCTCCCCTCACACTCACTCGACTTCCAAATTAAAAACATTTTACAGGTTAGTAAATCTCCAGCTGAGGTGATGTAGCAAAGAACAGCTGTGAAGTAATTTTGATAATGATGAGAATAATAGCCACATGGCAAGGTTCAGGGCTTTGCTGTTGCAGCTTCAGTGCTCCTGAATAGATAAAGGTGATTAAATACTCCTGATTATCCCTGACCAATATGTAATGGATTTACAGCCCTTTCAATTAGTCAGTATTTGCTTAGGACTCATTATTTTGTCTTTGGTTAAGTAATCAGCCCAGAGACCGCATGTTCTGTCTAATTCCTCTGAGCCGAGTCAGTGCAGGGCCCTGACCTTTGAAATGGCCATAGCCGCAAGGCAAGAATAACCACTGCCCGGGCAGCCTCGTTGGTTCTCCCAGCTAATCCTGACACCACGGGCCAGATCGATACACCTTAGTTTGCTACTAATGTCCTTACATCAAAATGGCCGATTTAGGAATGTGAATTTATCACTCCGCCCCCCCCACCACCACTCCACCCCTTGCCCTTTGCAGCTCCGCTGCAAGAGCAGAGCGGTGGCCACGACCATAAATAAAAGTGGAACCTTGTCCTGGACCCATGACACTGTAACTAATGTCATTCAGCATGGCAACACACAAGTTGGATAATCAAAGAAGACCTTCAGCTTTCAGTGGGCTCCTCTATTTTTAAGCATTAGCCTAAAGAGAATGGCCTGAAAACAATATCATAGCAAGCAACTGCCTCTGACACCTTTACCGTTTTCCCAGAATTTCCAAATGAACAGTAGAATATGAGTGCCTGGTTCCTCCGTAACAATATTTTATAAATATATATATATATTATACATATATGTATATTATACATATGTGTACAATATATATACATATACCTATTTTTTTTGGTCACCAGAGTCTTAGAGTCAAGGTATACACCAACCAAATGCAAACAGGAGGGTAAAAGATACACTGTTACTTTAAAAATGTTGCATAGTTGATCTTTTCCCAGAAGTGAACAGGGTGAGCTTGTAAGAAAATGGACTTGAACAGCTGAAAAAGAATCTTTACTCTCCACCCTGCAGATGAAGGCGCTATAGCACCCAGAACCCTTCTGTGTTTGTCCCAGAAACACGGGCCATGTTTGCACGCGGCTCCAGAGGGTAGAGGCGCTGATACCATGAGCTCGGATGGACATGCACCGGGCAAGGCACTGCTTTTCCCCCTCCTGGAGGAGGTGGCTTTCGCTAAGACGCAATCAGCAGCCTTCCTGATTCCTGAGCTCCTTACAGCCATTTCCCTTGGTCGCGGTGGCGTTATCTGAAATCGCTCTCATACCTTTTACCATAAATAACAAATTTACTTACACGTGCTGTGTAGGGCTCTAGACCATTTTGAAAATGTCCATTCCTGGCCTATTAAAACAAAAATGTCCTCCTTTCCCGAGGGTGTTCTGTGGGTAGTGACAGTTGGCAAAACCTTCGCTGCTCCGTTAGTCATCAGATCACAAGAAAGGGAAAACAGGCACCTTATTTTTTAACAAATCTGTATCAACCTGTATACTATGCTAGCAGCAGGCAAAACAAAACTTCCTCTTTCATCTTGACTTACTGTGAGATGCTGGAAGAGCCATGCTCTCATGATATTTGTTGCTACTTTGGGGAAAATGCCTCTTTTCTTCTGGCGTTTTTTGTCCTTGTCCGGATCGTCATCGTCCCCTGTGCCAGGTGAAGCTACACTGTTGTCTAAACCATCCCCTGGTAGAAGAAAAATGAAAATACATTAGAGACAACACAGAAAGGGTGCCAACAACAATGCGCGGCTAATGACGAGCTCAGCTAAGCTTGTTGAAAGAAATCCATTAAGCGGGTATATTCTCTTTCATTAAAGTATAATTGGAGACACAAATATGTAAAAGACAAAATTACACCAGGCCTCTTCAAATGTTAATTTTGTGTGTCTCACACTCGCCCATATCATTAATTCAATTATAATTGTGCGCTTGACACAGTGCAGTAGCTCTTTGTCAATTATGGAATCCAATGTGGGAAAACCGCCATCAGAAAACCCATTCGGTGAAAATGCAACCCCATGCCCATAGTGAACACATACTGAAGGGTAATCAAGTTAAATGTTCTGTAGTCTATATATTCTAGGCTGCCTGCATAGGTGACAGTAACTGTGTCACTGTTCATTGCACATAACACACTGCCTGCTCAGCCCCTCCTAGGACTGTCACCTCCTAAGCACGCACATTCACACACTCCTCAGATGACCCTGCACTCAGCATTTGCATGACGTGAAAACTTTTAGCTCTCTGCACCACTGATCATGATCATTATCATTAAAAAAAAAAAAGATATACATGAAGGTAGGGTGCTCACTTAATCAGAAGTTTCTATCAACATCTTCCTCTTCTGTGCTTTTCTCTGGCATTAATTGTGCATTAGCAAAAATCATTTACTTTTAACAGTCATAGTTATTTTTTCTTGCCCTCCAGCAAAAATGCCTTGAAAGCCTGCCTGGAGGGCATCTAAATTATGTATCTGAAAAACTCTTCTGGCAAGGCATTGCAGGACCCCTACTTTCTTAAAATTCATACGAGCACGTCTTCCTGTTTTGGGGAAGGCATCAATCAAGAGCAGCAATATATGCCACATCCCTACATTAATATTTGAACTAATAACTTTAAAAAAAGGAAAGAAACAAGATCCGACTTGTGGCATAATCAAATGCAAAATAAATGAAGAATACGGGGACAGCACTGGGGCTTTATAGATGGCTGTGTTTTCCTTGCACATCATTAGCCTGGAGCCACACGAAAGAGGAAAACAGAGAAGTGGAGAGTTTATGCTCCCTGCTGGTGTTTAAGAAGCTGGGGTCCTGGAAGGACATCTGGGAATTGCGCTGAGATGGGGGTTTTTGTAATTTAAGAATAGACATTCATTAGCAGTAAATGCCATAAATCCCATGCTAAGTAAAAACCTTGTCCAAGAAAGCCTAAAACAATAAACTCTGTGCTCAATGTAGCCTGAGCTAGACACTCCACAGCTTGCCGGGAATGCTACAGATCCACCAGCTCGTTCCCAGCCCCGTTCCTTTCTCTTGCACTGGGCTACCCCAAGACGGCCTGCCCATGGGGCCCCTCACCTTCCAACTTCTGTGTCTACTCCGTGGGTTTCCCAATACCTGTTCTTTTCCTTTCTCACCAAAAAACCCTCAACCTTCTTTGACCAGAGAAGCAGAAAAGCCACAGCAAAGAGCCGGCAGATTAATTTTATTGACATTTCCATTTTCACTGCAATGTGATACCCTCCATCACATGGAAGAGATGACCCTCACTATTTACAGACTGACAGGCCACTTCATTACAACCACCCTGCCCCAAGGCAAAGCAGCTCCCTTCCATCTGCCCAAACGCTAGAGCATGACCCCAAAGTTGCTGTTCTCTTTTTCTTTGCCGTCTGTTATGATAAAAAAAAAAAAAAAAAAAAAGAGTGAGTCAAAGGGACCCCAAATAGTCAAAGAACTAATCAGAGTCCAGGGAAACAAAAGGCATTTGACTTATGAGTACTGGATCTACAGAGGTTAGTCTTCATCTGTCTACCCTCCCTATACACCCACGTATACGAGGGGTCTCTTGCACAAGGAGACACACACACACACACACACACACACACACACACATACGCTCGAGCAGGGACACGTGTACACGCTTCCCACTATGCCAAGGAACTGCTGCAAGGCAAATTCTCACCCACACTAATGGCTTCTGACTGCTCCTTGGCAACCCCGGCATTTTAACCTGGGTGGATGTGCTCTCCAAAATACAGACACTGGAGCGATCTCATCAGCTGTTCATGTGACACAGATGGAGAGTGGCTATTAGGAGCCAGGCAGTGGGCCTTGGGGATCTGAGGTGCTGTTCTGTAGCCCGAGGCAATTTTGAAAAGCAGTACCCGGAGATGAGGAAGAAAAAAAAAAAAAATCTACACTGCAAGTCCAAGTTTGAAGTCGGTCAGTCTGTCTGTCTACCCACCATGGATAAAGATATCTTTGTCTCTTAATGTAAAATCTATGTGGGCTATCTGGACGTACACTGCAGATAATGTATGTATGGAATGGCTCTTCCTTCAATGTCTTCCAAATATAAAAACACACACTGTAAACAATGCCTGTGTGTATATATTTCTTCCGAAGCACATATGGTTTCTGTGTATATGTTTAAGCTGAAATTGTCAGGATTTTGTTAAAATCTCATTTAGCTCTTTTTGATAGATTTTTGAATACACTTATTTTAAAAGGTTAATTGCTTAATTAAAGGAAGTTCAACCAAATAAAAAAAAAGAAGAAGAAGAAGAAGAAGGCATTTGCCTTTTTCACCCAATCAATGACCTTAAAAATGAGAGACAGCATTTCCACAGTGCATTTTCTCTTGCTTAAAAGCAAAGAGGGCTGGTAACACCTTCAAACTATTTAGCGCAAGAAAAAAAAATATGGCTAGATGGAGCATCTTTTGATGACTGACTTAAACTGGAGAAGGCAGGAGCATTACATGAATTTTAGCATAAAGCAGTCCATTTTAGGTAAGTGTTGTAAAATATTTGAATTTGGATTCAGTGTAACAGATAATTGTAAAGAAAAATGTGCCCGTTTTTATAATAAGTAGATATTAGACATTAGATTTTTTACTTTTTTAAGATTTTATTTACTTATTTGAGAGAGAGAGAGAAAGTGTGAGAGAGAGCATGAGAGCAGGGTGAGGGGCAGAGGGAGAAGCAGACTCCCTGCTGAGCAGGAAGGCCGATGCAGGACTTGATCCCGGGACTCCAGGATCATGACCTGAGCCGAAGGCAGATGCTTAACCGACTGAGCCACCCAGGCATCCCTAGACATTAGATTTTTAAATGAATATTAGTGTCTATACCTCCTTAAAGCGAGGAATTTTCCTCTCCAAATAACAGAATAAATGCCATTTTTTTCCTCCAATGGACTGTGAACCAACTCCAGAACAACAACGGCATAAAGAAAAATTTTGGAAGGAAACTGTGTGATCTGCAAACTAAAATAAAATTGTGCAGATGATGTTAGAGTTAGGAACTCTTAAAGTGGACATTGTCTTCTTGTTTTAAGGCTGTGTGCATGTAAGATGGTTGGCAATCCCTGGACACCTGTGCCAAATGAGTTTCTGTGCCGAAGAAGGGGTGTGTGTGTGTGTGTGTATCAGCACAGATGCCCAAGGAGATATAACAGATAATAGCATACGTCTCAGCATCTGAAGTTGAGATTTGAAAGTGTGGACTCCTGAGCGCAAGAACTGTTTCTTGCTTCTCTTTTTACCATGAGAGCACACCTCTGTGTCTGACCCGCAGCAGATACCCGGTGACTGTATGTCGGGTGAGGGAACGACTGAACTCATCCATGAGCTTACGCAAGGACCCTCCCCTCTTTCTGAGGATCCCAAACTGGGGCAATCGCACTCATTATAGTGCCGACGGGGCCAGGTTGTCTGTGTGCACACAGTTACTTCTAAACATACCAGGAATGGTGCTTCTTTGAAGAACCCAGTGTCCCTGAGGGCCTTTGGGGGGGAGGGGGCTGAACCCCTGGCCATTCCACCACCATTGCCATCTCTGATGAGGAAAAACTAAAGAAAAAAACAGTGGAATGCTCCTTCTAAAAGGTTGCTAATCCCTTCTCTAAGGATACAGTCTGATTTTGGGGCAAAGATACTCAAAAGAGCTGTGTATTACTAGAATGTGCCGTGTGTGACCATGGAAAGAAATATTCAAGGCCTGTAGATAGACAACTTTGAAGTGGATTGAATCATCAGGGGAGATTGTTAAAAACACAGGTCTCTAGGCCTTATCCCAGATTCATTGACTCAAAATATCCCAGGGCAGGGGCAAGGAATTTATATTTTTAACACGTTCCTTGGGTTTGCTTGTGCAAGCCTAGCACTGGTTCTCACTGCCTTTTGGAAGCCACTGAACTAGATGACCTTCTAATTTGAAAGAAGATGCAACCTCAGGAATGGGTAGTAAGTTACAAGTCTATCTTGCTCCCATGCATGGGGTCAGCGGCCGTGGCGAGGAACTACAATGTGGCCTGGGCCTTATTCACTGCCGAAGAGCCACGATGTTCTCCATCACATGTCCTGACCAACAGAATGGAGCCTCACCCTCATCTTCTGGTGATGAGGGCTACAAAGGAAGAAAGAAGATCTATAGAATATTGGCTCTCAAAATGTGGACCAGCAGCATTAGCACTGATGAAGAAATGGTGAGAAATGCAAATTCTTGGACCCTCGCAGACCTGGTGAATTTGAATCTCCAGAGTGGAGCCTAATAATCTGAATGGTACTAAGTGTTCTGAGTGATATAATGACCACTTACGTTTAAGAAGCAATGCTGTAGAGCACACAGAAGAGCCCCTTAACCTGCTGCCCTGGGTGGTTACTGTCTGAAGGCCCAAATCTAATCTCTGGGTCTTCCTCCTGTTTTAAGACTCTGAGATATGGGGGGGCCTGGGTGGCTCAGTCGGTTAAACGTCTGCTTTCAGCTGAGGTCATGATCCTGGAGACCCAGGATCGAGCCCCACGTCAGGCTCCCCGCTCAGCGGGGAGTCTGCTTCTCCCTCTGACCCTCCTCCTCCCTCTTGTGCTCGCTCTCTCTCTCTCTTTCTCAAATAAATAAAATCTTAAAAAAAAAAAAAAAGGACTCTGTGGTATTTTGAGAGCATCTGTGGCTGGATTTACACCCATACTCTGGAGGAAGTCATACATACTTTCCATAGCTGAGCATACGGTGCTCAGAGCAAGGCACTGCTCTGGAAAGCAGCCCCAGTCTACACCTATCTAAAAGACCAATACTGAGAGAGTTAAGTCGCAGAAAGCTTAATCCTGGAATACCCTGGGTATCCAGGTGTAGGCAGAATCCATACCCATAGCTGTATGGCCAGTGAATCAACGAAGTACCCTTGGAAAATTCTAAAGCAGAAATTCCCAATCCATAAAATTCTAGGTCATAAAAACTACCTAGGCAAAAGGACATCACTTCCTTTCATTGCTATATTGTCTTATTCCCTTTAGCCAAAAATCTATCTATATTTTAGACATCAGTTTCTCGGTCTGGAATAAAGCAATGATGCCGACAGTGATGATGTGCTACGACGAGTCCAGTATCGCCGGGATGTGGCCTTCCTGCGCTATCAGAAACAGTGCAGCAACCAAGACAGTCCGTTCTTTTTTTTTTTTTTTTAAGATTTTTTATTTATTTATTTGACACAGAGAGAGACAGCCAGCGAGAGAAGAAACACAAGCAGAGGGAGTGGGAGAGGAAGAAGCAGGCTCCTAGCGGAAGAGCCTGATGCGGGCTCGATCCCATAACGCCGGGATCACGCCCTGAGCCGAAGGCAGACGCTTAACCGCTGTGCCACCCAGGCGCCCCGAGACGGTCCGTTCTACCTTTCTACCCTCTCCACCACCCTCCGAAAACAAAAC
This sequence comes from Ursus americanus, assembly GCF_024610735.1. Taxonomy (NCBI): domain Eukaryota; kingdom Metazoa; phylum Chordata; class Mammalia; order Carnivora; family Ursidae; genus Ursus; species Ursus americanus. Next base: position 21,289,968 of record NC_142162.1, read on the forward strand.
AAAACAAAACAAAACAAAACAAAACAAAACGCAGACAGGTTAGGTCGTTGTTCAAGATTCCACAGTTCTACGTGGTCAAGGCTAATCCAGAGTCCTGGCAGCTTCAAGTCCACTGTTATGACCACTGGTATTTCTCACATTAATATTGTGGGTTATCCTTTACTTTTCAAAGCATTACCTCACTGGAACCCTGTTATCAGTGACAGATCTAAGCAAGGTTAGATCTCACATGTGAAGGTCGAAGTGCAGAGGAGAGATTAGATCTACGGCCAAGGAGTTGGGACTGAGCTAGAGCTGGTGCCGACTGGTCCAGGTTTAAACAGAAATGCGCACACTTTTCTCCCAAAAGTAAGCCATCGCCTGAAGGGCTTTAGATATACACAGTACAGCAGCAGTCTTTGAGGCTAGGGATTTTTTTATAACGGGTTTATTGTCATCCAAGTGGAGACACCAGACGGACTTCAGAGCATAGAGACGCTGCGAACATTCGAGAACCCTCACCCACTGTCCGCACAGTCAGGACCTTGTGAGCTCGGCGCAGTGCTCTCGAACACCATATAGAACTGTGATCGAAGCGATTTATCTCCCCGCCTCAAAGTCACTTTCTTAACGGTAGAACGAGGTTTCTGTGACATTTGGCACACTGTCAAATAGCAATCATCTAAAACAGACCTCTCGATCTTGTTTTAGGACAAATAAACATGTGTTTTGGTTGCGAGCATTTGTACTTCTTTTGGGTAAGTCGGTGGGGCCTCATTTAATCCTCAGTCCCCCAAGTTTTGGACCAGGTTTAACAGCTACATACATTCATACAAAATACGTGCTGCAAGAAAGAGTGATATCTCATCTGAGAGAACATGGCTTTTCCCCCCGCTTTTTTGCTCAACGGAAACTCACTATATTATCATTTTCATCGTGTGCCATGTAAATTCACTAATTTCATACACACACACACACACACACACACACACACACACGTATCTTCTCAACAGTCTATTTCCAGGAATTAGGTATAGTGACAAATACACAGATATTTATGAACATGATCATAAACCTCTGTGTAGATAAATTAAATTGTATCTTTTTCAAATCAGTCATCAATGTGTACACAAGTGTCCAGATTCATTTGCGGATGAACTGCATATTTTTGCCTGTAACCATACCTGCACAGCCATACACACACGCACGTGCGTTCAGAGTTCTTCAGATGTCTGCATTTAATGTCAAGGAGGGGAGTCCCTCTTCCACACCATTTCCCTATCTCCAGAATACAGACCCCCCTTCTTTATCAATACTGCCGTCACTGTCATGATCTTCATTATCCCAAGTCACTTCCAGTGGGCATTTGCAGTGTTCCAATCCTCACTTAATCTTCACGGCAAATGAGTGAAATAACCACTATCATCAACTCCATTTTACAGACAAGAAAACGTAGACTCAAAAATTCAGTAACTTGTCAAAGGTCACAAAGTTAGGAAGTGGCAGAAGGTGCTAGTCCTCCAAAGCCCAGGCTCACTTCCTCTATCCTCTCCCTTAACCCGCTCAGAGGACAAGAGAATGTGAAAGGTGAAGCTAGATGCTGGATAAGCCCTCAATGCCCCAGACACAGACCCCAAGAGTGAGGCCTTGTATATTTACATCCACGTTCCAAGGAGATAGTAGGTGACAGCACGTTGAAAAGTAAGTACGAACCAAGAAACAAGCAGATGCATATTTTACACAAACAGATCTATCCATTATCTAGAGATAGGATCATTATTGTTCCCTGTGGATGTAAATTTCAAATTAAATATGATTTTGAAACAGAACCATCTGTGGAATTTTAAAGACTTTTCTGAGCCAAGGGACATTTCAAGATTCCATGCTTTCAGTCCTTTCCCCTTGGCCTGGAATGCTCTTTCCCTTCATTTTTACCCTCCTTCTCATTCTTCTTTGTCAAGGCAAACTCCTATTCAACCTCCACAACCCAACAAAAAAGGAACCTCCTTGGCAAAGCTTTCTCCAGTTTCCATCAACCGACTTCGTGTCCTCCGCTTTCTACTTCTTTAGCAGTTTGCCCTTGCCTCTATTATATTTACTACTCTGTTTTGCAATTTATCTGTCGACTGATTTCTCTGTCCTGCTTGACTGAACTTTTCCAAGGCAGGGGCTGTGTCATTTCTGATTCCCGAACCCTGACACAGAGGAAACACTCAAATGTTAGCGGCATGGACAAGCTGGCAGCAAGATCCTTTAGACGTATTAGGAGGACCCGAAGAGAATACAACCTGCTTTGAAGAAACTGTCCATGAAGGAGACCCCTTGGCTCTGGCAGCCTGTTCTAACGGCCACCAAGTCTTGGGCTCCCTGGCTTCCCTCTCCCTGCTCTAAGAGCACTGGGTATCATGGTATCGTGTCCAGGACTGTCTGTTTATGTGTGTGGTCCTCCTCAGAGACGCTCCTTACATATCTGAGACATGGGTCACATACTGCTGATGAAAACAGTACTCCATCTCAAACCTGCCCTACTTCGGAGGGGAAGAGGGGGGCTGGGACAGAGTGGACTGCCTGTTGCCCAGGCTGGTCAGATGATTTGGAACATTACGGTTAAAAATGAAGCATTAGGTAGCCATGGAACCGTAACACACAGTACCTTGTGAACCCATTTTCTGTCATCATTTCTTTGTTTTTTTTTTCTCTTGATATAATTCTTTGAAATAGGATTAAAATATACTCAGAGTCAAAATTATATATATTAGATACTAAGAGTCAAAAGATATTTTCTTTTGGGGACTACCTTCCAGGAGTTTAATTTAGGACACCCCACTGAGAAACCTGCATCAAGGTTTCAAATGAAATGCAAAAAAAAAAAAAGAAGAAGAAGAGGCGGCAGCAGCAGCAGAAGCCGCCTTTGCCTAGTTCTGTTTTCGACTACAGCTTTGCAAAACTTGCTTTCCAAGAACCATCCACAAAGGAAATCTTTTTGCACATGGAATTTACCTTTTTTCACATCAGATCAGGTTGGGGGAGGGGAAAGCTGAAGACCCAGAAATGTGGGGAGGGTGAGGGGCCAGAGGTGGGGTGAGGGGCCAGCAGTGAGACCTGCTAATTACTGATCTCTTTTACTCTCCTGCTGTGCTTAACTGTCTGGACACGTTAAAGTGAAATTTTTCTGTGATTTTTCAAGTGACTAGTTCATGGCCCACTAGCATGGAGGGACGCAGAAGGGATGAAATGCTTTCGTTTACATGCAACATTTACTAACCGTGTGGGTTTCCGACATTAAAGAGAGGACAGTGACCCAGGCCACCTTTTTCACACTCAAAAGAGCACTGAAAAAACAAGTCTTCATCGGCTTACCTCGGGCTTCCCTGGTCCTGAACACCCTCCCCCCGGGGTAGGAGCAGAAAGGGAAAAACAGAGGGGATTTTATGCTCCTTTCTCTTCAACTTTTCAGGCGGTATAAGCAGCATTTAGCAAATTCAGCCCCAAATGGTTCCAAATGCTCAGAGCTGCAGGGGCTCCTCCTTTGTTATCCTCCCTCTATTTACCCAGGATTTACGCAGGCTCTCCACTGAAGAGACCTAAAGCACTTCCATTCTCCCCGGCTCTGCCCCGATTGTGGCCCCGGCGGCTTCACCCCAGGCCGGCAATGGGGGATTTCTGTAACCTGGAGAAGAAGGCGACACACTGCTCCCTAACTGGGTGATCCCGAGCCAACCTGGCCGGCGCCCGCAAGCTGCAAAGCGGGGGCCTATGAAGACGGGCTCACCTTCCAGCAGAGAACCAAAAACCCAGCCACGGCTGTGCGAGTGTGTGTCCAGAGACGAATAACATGCACTTTTAAAAATATGCATCTATATGATATAATGCAAAGTGGTGGGTGAAAAAAAAATTCAGACTGCAGCTTGGATGAAAACCACTTCACCCACTGGTTGGAAAAATAAAGTGTAAAAACAGACAGATGGACACATATGTAAATGTGGCTGTGTTTTAGACTTTAGCTGGCAACGTGAGTGTCGTAGTATAGTTTTGCACGCCTGTATTTTCCATATCATGTTGAATCCTGTTAACTGTTGAACAGAAACATCCTCATACTGGTCCTTGACCAAATCAGTCCCCTCAATTTACCCGTCAGGAGCCATAAAATGGCTTTGTTTATTGACTGGAACCCTCTAATCCTTTAGAGCCTGAGTGAATGAAAGCTTCCAATACTCCTCGCCTATGCTTCACTTAAGTTGGTTTCTCTCATTTGAGATACGTAACTTCACTTGAGAATTTTAAAATATTTCCAGAAAGGACGTTTAGTCTCACTTGCCACAGAATTCTCCAAAGGATATTGACTGAACCCAGTAGAAAAGCATATTCCTTTGCCATTATAATTCAGCAGATTGCTTAGTCTCTGCGGTAGAGCATAAAAGAATTGTACTTTTTATCCAGTTACCTGATAAGCACATAGAAAAGTACAGAGTCGGTTCTGAAGTTATTCACAGGACATCATAATAAAGCTCTTCTGGGCACTCTAATGATTCATTTTTAGTGATCTCTCAAATGCCCTTTTCCACAGTTAACACTCAGATTTTATTAAGGTAGAAAGCAGGGACAAATGACCACTCGAGTCCCAGCTCTCAAATTTGACTCTCCTTGCACTATATGCTACCTACGGCTAAAGCTTCTTTAATGTTCTGTTCACCTCCCTGGAGTGGCATTTCAGCTAACAGAGTTCACAATCTTTCAGCCCTAAACACAGAAGGCTGCTATCTTCAAGTCATCCTAGGAATGTGCCAGATACCATCATCTCCCTCCTGCTATACAAAGAACCAGAAAGAGAGAGACCAAGAGAGAGACCAAGCTGATCATGTTACCAAGAGCCCAGAATGCCCCTCTCAGAAGGTTAAACTTTGAACCAGTAAATGTTATAATTAGGAGCCTTGAAGTTGGGCTGAGGCTGGCCATTGAAAGAAAGACCCTAAAAGAGAAAGTATGAATGGAACACATTTCTTTCACCCAATGGTTGACACAAGGGTCATGATTTTTATGGGAAATGATACAAAAATGAGTTGTTATGATATAGGAGTCCCTTTCCCACATCCCCTACAAAAGAAAAAGGGTGGTTGGGGAGAGATTTCACTTAGCTATGTTTCAGTACAAATTGTGAAAATTATGCAAATAACTATTTTGGCACCTTTGCTAGAGGAAAACATTATTAAATTATGCTCTAAGTATTTTGTCTGCTTTAGTAATTACTCTCATGTAACTGTAAATATAAATAGCTGTTATTCTGTTTAAATTTTTAATCATGCAAAATATTGTCACACAAAATGTCCTTCTGTTGCAGTCTAACTGGGATTTTCTTTTTTAAAATATCCATATTTATCTGAAGTGGACTATTTTTAGCATTGTAAAGTGTTTTAGTAAAGATAGCTGGCTAACATCTCTGAATCAACAGGTCTTTCAAGGAAAGATATGGCCTTTATATTTGCAAAAAGAACTTCCTGCTAAAGGCCTCTTATATAAAATATACTTTTAACATTTTATACTAAACTAGAATATAATCAGTTTGTTTCCAAGGATGTATGGACTACATCAAGATTATATTTTCAACATATGCCGCTAATATTCTCCTTTTATCATTAACAATAGGATTTTGTATCTATTGTCTCTTTTAGCATACTTTAATACGAGATGAAACGTTTAAGTATCAACCAGTAACGAAATTTGCTATGGGGAATAACAGAAAAGCATAGTTCTATGTGGCAGAGTTATTTCATCCAATTTTTAGGATTTTTACTCTATTACCTTACTTGCTATCTGAAACAAAAATAGAGACAATACGTTTTTATAATGTCAAACAGCTGATCAGTTTGAATTCTTAATATGCTATCTCTCTGCGGATTTGTAACAGCAGGTATGATTTTCAAATAGCAGGACAACAAAAACAAAAAACTGATTATTTCTCCCACTTTCTTGGTGGTTGTAAATTGAAAACGATAGACTATTTTAATAAAAGTGCAACTTTCCAACTGACTTTAATACAAAAAGAAATTCTCTAATCTTAGAAAAGATAACATCTTTATAACAATAGCAATAATAAGAATAATGCTCACTAAGACAACTAGACTCACATACCTTCCAACACTCCCTTTGGGATAATTTTAGCCAGTCGTAGCTATGCATAGAAAAAAGAATAGTCGTACCTATGAAGTTGATAACTGGTTTTAGGTGAATACTTTTTAAACTATTAACACATCAGAATTGGAGAATATTTGTTAATTATTTAAAAATTTTATTTGGTACTTTTTCAAAGAATATTTTCACGCAACGGTCTCCTAATATAACTTTGGATTTTTGCTTAAGAAGTCTATAAACTAAGTTACTAACACTTAAAAAGTAGCTCCTGTGAACTTAGGCATTCCCACTTATTTTGATTGTTTTAAATAAATCTCCTACTATGATTTGAGAAGAGGCAGGTATCTTTCTGTAATGGAATGCAGATATCTACAACGTATATATAATAGCCCTAAGGGAAACAAATAATATGACTGCTTAATAAAAATAATCTAAAATAGCATGAATTGATTATTTTTCATAAAGCCTATGTACTAAAGAACTACAGACACGGGGTCCTTTAAAAGTGTACTTTGAATGGAGAATGACTGGCTACGGGGTTTCTTTAGAGGTGATGAAAATGTTCTAAAATTGGGCATGGTGATGGTTGACCTACTCTATGAATATACTAAAAAAATATCAAATTGTACACTTTAAATAGGTGAATTATATAGTATGTGAATTATATCTCAGTAAAGCTATTACATTGAAAAAAGAACACATTTTGCTCTCCTTCTACAAAAAAAGCATGCTGAAAGAAATATAAAATCCTAGTAACAGAGTTTTGAAGGTGTCCATAATCCTTTCTGAATGCCTCAAAACAACGTGATTTCTTCTTTTTTTCAAGATTATTTATTTCAGAGAGGGCTCAGGGTGGGGGGGTGGGCAAAAGTGTGGGGGGAGAGAGAGAGGGAGGAGGGGGAGGGAGAGGGAGAGGGAGAGAGGGAGAGAGGGAGAGAGAGAGAGAGAGAGAGAGAATCCGAGCAGACTCCATAATGAGCACAGAGGCAGACACAGGATTTGATCCCACGACCCTGAGATCGTGACCTGAGCCAAAACCAAGTCGGATGCTCAACCGACTGCACCATCCAGGCGCCCCAAAACAATGTGAATTCAAGGCCACTAACTAATGTCATTGCAGCACCTTGCGTATGGACAAATGTATGTACTCAAAAACACTTGGGGTAAATTTTATACAGTTTACATTTCAAAGATAGGGTTTAATGGAAACTAGATTGATCTTAATCCTTAAATTAACCCTTCTGTACTCTGTTCCATTGCATTATAGCAGAACCCTAGCCCAAATTATTTACCTCTTTCAAGGTTTACTTTAACTACCAGAATAACTCAGACGACTTACACACACATACACCCCACTCCTACATTTCTTCTACATAAGCTTCTTCAAGTCAGGAACCATATCTTTTAGTTTTTTCATTTCATTCTTAGAACTTTGTATAATGTTTGGAGTATGGTATGTGCCTAACCCTTTACTGAATGAATCAATGGATGCCTCTCCAATTCTTTGGAATACGCTATATTCTTTGTAAGTCTGCATCTAAAACTTGGAAATAGAAACTTCTAGAATGTTGGTCTCCAAGAGTTGGAAACTACCCATAGAGTTGATGTTTCACAAATTTCTTTAAAAAATTTTTTTAACTTTTTTTTTTTGTTCTTTTAAAGTAATCTCTGTACCCAACGTGGGGCTCAAACCCATGACCCTGAGATCAAGAGTCACATGCTCTACAGACTGAGCCAGCCAGGTGCCCCCATGTTTCATAAATTTTACTAACTTGTAAGAAATGTGGCCTGGAAGAAGCAACTTTATTGAAACAGACAATTAACAAAAGAGGTAACCTACATTTGGAAAGGTACCCTACATACTTAGTTCACCCTTCCTTCTCTAAGTTTCTGACTTCATTCTATTTCTTTGGGCAGCTGTACTATTTTGTTTGTACAGTGGAAGCTCACTTCTGACATATTCCTTGTCCCTCTACTTTGTCCTTCTGCCCCTCCCTGTATAACTACAGAGGTACATACTCTTGGGGAAAAATGGTAATATGATGAAAGCAGCATGAGCTGTGGAATAACAACACAGATCTTGTACTGAATTTCCAGAACTAATTTCTTACTGGTTGAGTGTGACTTTGGTCAAGAGATTAACCTTCTGAACCTCAGTTTCCTCATCAATGAAATGGGTAGAATTATATATACTAAACAGGTTGTGAAAAATAAGTGAAATAATGAATAATAGTTATTATTTATTAACTCCCTACCTTGTATCATGAACTTTACTCTTATTGACCAGCTTAGAACTTTATACATGACATCTAGCCTCACACAGTACCTCATCTATGAAAGGCACGTCAACAAAGGTTAGTTATTTCTTAAAATGAACTAATATGAAAAGACAAACAAAATGTGGTATATCCATACACGGAGCTACTACTCAGCAATAAAAAAGAACAAACCACTGATACATGCAACATGTTAACCGCATTACAAATCATTAAACTAAATGGAAGAAGCCAAACAAAAAACCACATACTGTTTGATCCCAAATGTATTTAATTCTAGAAAGTGCAAACTAATAGACTGAAAGCTGATCAGTAGTTGCCTGAAGACAGGTACAGAGGGGGGGATGGACGAAAAATGAGTACAAGTGAACTTTCAGGTGGTGATGGAAATGTACAGTGCCTTGATTTTAACAAGTGCTGGTCTCAGTGCATACAACTGTCAAAACTTGTTAAATTGTGTACTTTAAATGGGTGAAGTTTTTATAAGAAAATTATACCTCAATAAACTTGATAAAAATGTTAGGCAGATTATAGTTAAATCTCCATAAACCTGTTATTTGGCATAGAACAAATTTTAGTGGAAAGCACAGCATGCAATGTGGAGAAGTGGGAGTGGGGAGCCTCCCAGTTATTGCAATGAGATTCTGAAAGGATGAAACGATTTAGGGCAGCATTTGAAAGATGCAGCTGAGAGAAGCCCAACATGATATTTCTAAACCTGTAAATGTATACCGTTTTTTTTAAACTTCAAGAAGATGCAAAGTGAATGGTCAGAATGCACTTAGTAGACTTTATTCAAAAATATTTTTCTCCATTGGGCAATCCCATTTTGGGAAATACTGGTAAAGAACTCTTCAAATGGTCAAAAAAAAAAAAAAAAGTACCCGTAATAATCTACAAGGTAATAGAAATAATTCTTAATAAGCTGTTTTTAAAACCTCCTTTGGGGATTTCAATATTAACCCATTCCTCCTCATCGTAAGAAGGTCTCACCCTGGAGATCCTAGTCAATCTCAGAGAGGAAAACGACACCACCCGTGAAAGACTCTGAGTACCCTGAAGACTAAAAATGAATGGGAAATACAGAATTAATATTAACCCTTGACAGACAGCTCCATGCCTTCACATAATGCCTGTACCCCTCCTATGAATAGCGAAGGGAACCGACATCTGGGAAACATATAGAATATACCACGTACAATGGGTATCATCTCATCTGCACAACAAAGTTCGGTATTTTAATTATTATTTAATATCCTCCAAGAGTGATGCCAGACAGGTTAGGAAAGTTACGTGTCAGTAACAGAGCCAAATCTTCAACTCAAGTCTATGAACTACACTTTCATAGCCTCTATTCCCATGTGCAGCAGAGGTCATTTTTTTAAGAAGCAGAATGCAGTAGGGATGGAGGGACCTGGCTGGCTCAGTCACAGGAGTATGCAGCTCTTGATCTTGGGGTCATGGGTTCAAGCCCCACGTTGGGTACAGAGATTACTTAAACTTTAAAATAACTGAAGGAATGAAGAATGCAGGGGGAAAACAATGTCTTATGGCTTGGCCCCTGGAGAAGTGGTACTTACTAATGCCTGACCGTGGCCAAGTGACTCATCTGAATTTTGAGATATGTGTGATATTTGGCTCATATCAGATAATCATTAAGAGTTAGTTTCATTTCGTTCTTCCTTTTTCCTTCCTTCTTTCATTTCTTTTTAATGACTCATTCACATGAAAATCAAACATGAAAGCAGAGCCACCACCGGCTAAAAAACACATGTGCTCAAGAAAAATAATTTCTCCCTCAGTCTTCCAGAACTCATACTTCAAAAATGAAACAAAAGCAAAAGGTCCCTGTTGCCATTCATGGGAAATATTACCACACCTGACTGGCATCATCTAATCCCAGAAAGACGAGGAGCTGAAGGCCATGTTAACTATGAGTTTGCCACTGCACACCCCCATGCTCTGTCATAAAGACAGACAACCCAACTCGAGGGGCAAATGTGAACTTTATTATTTAAACTGATAAAACAGAGTGGTGAAGGTCACTGTTTAAGAGGAAAAGCTGTTCAACCATTTCCCAGGAGGGAAAGGAAAGGGTTTGCTCTCCGGGTAGGTTTACTCGCGTACCTGTGCCAGCCAGCCTATGAGAGAACAGACATCTTTGCTGTAAGATCAGATCTCAGAGCCACCAATCAAATAGCAGTCCTGCCTTAATATGCTGATGCAGCGAATTTCCGGATCTTGATCACACTAGGCTAGGGAGTCATTCTTCTCAGTGATAAAGTCGGTGAATGCACTCTTGAGAAGATAACAAATTAAAAACCAGCTGACTCGACACCATTTGAGTGAGGAATTCACTGCTGACCCAGTACAACACAATTTCTATCACCAGTCAGTAATCACTGAAGAGGTGACCAACTTCATTTCATAATTGTAAAACTATTCCTAACAGAGGGTCTTAGCACTGCTAAATGGTAACTGCCCGATTTACGTCATGCATATCTACTAAAATTGGTAATGACTTCCTCAACTATTTATATCCTGAGTCTTATCTTATGTGAAAATTCGAAGATTCTAAAGCACATCAGAAATTCCCAAAAGTGCTGTATTATTTAAATGGCCAGAAATATGAAAAGAATTATATAACTTATAGGATTACTCCGTTTTGAAAATATATCTTATATCTATATAACTCCTGCTAAAATACCGGTTTTTCTATAGTTAATGTATTATCCTGGTAGAAAGTGAAGCTGACATCCTCTATGCATCAACCACAAAATATTTTTAAAAAAATATCTACTAGTGGTTGTGAGACTTGAGTCTTAGACTTAGAAATGTGTGCTCTTGGATAAAAATATCTTTTATTTACATTGTGATATTTCAGCTCTCAAATAGTTTCTTCTAACTTTTAATCACCACAACAAAATAAAAGGGGCATATACTATCATTCCCATTTAACAGATAAAGCAGGTATGGTTAACATTTTGCTAGTTCCTTGCCTTGCCTGAAATACTTTCCGTTACTTAAAGTCTATGAATATTAGGTTGACCTCTCTGAAATTGCTAATATTTGGCCATTTTTAACCTACCAAAATGGCAATTTCATAAAGCAATATTCCCAGCTTTGCTGTCCATCGAAACACAGTTGTTTCTTTTGTTTTTCCTATTTTTCAATTCGTTTTTCGCAAAAATGTCTCGATTCACTCTTACAAATACCTTCAATTATTTTCTCTTCTCATATCCAGTAGATAAACAGGTAACGTGGGGATAAATGCTAACAACAGTAGCCCTAGCATATGAGAAGCCAATGAAGTGACTACACAGTAAAACTTACCAACAATTAGGGAGACTCTGGGGTGCTTTTAAATAGGGACTGACCAAAAGCTTGTTTGTACTATTCAGAAAAAAGGAACTATTCTTGTCCATTCTAATTTCAAACTTCAACAATGGTAAATAGCACTGAGAAATGATTATATTCTATAATAGATGGTAAAGAAATTTTCACTCAGTATTTCCTATAATAACAACAGCAACATTAATAAAACACAATATTTATTGAGCACGTACTCTCTTTCAGACAGTCTGCTAAGCATTTTACATGAATGACCTCATTTAATTCTCCCCATCCTCTCGCGGTGGATTTGCCTTTTACATATGAAGAAACTGAGGCTTAGAGACGCTGAACAATTTGCCCGTGGTCAAATGAGTAATAGGGGCAGAGACAGAGCTCACACCCACGCCCTTAAAACACTACAAGAAACTGCTTCCCGTGACACCTATCCCGGCCGGAGACTTCAGAACCCACCTATCCAGAATTTTCCATCCTCCTGAAGCTTCGTTAACATTCCTATACCCTACTGAATCATTGGGTTAAAATGTCTGTGTCTCTCAAGCTCAGGTAAGAGGAAATTTACATTCTACCGTGATCGTAAGTGGAATGAGGACAGGCACCAGGGCCATCCTATCACCCTGTATTCCCGACGCATACAACAGGTGCCCAACTCGGAACAGGCACTGAAGAAATGTTTGTTATGAGGATCATAGATAATAATTCTTCTCTGTGGTTTTTTTCCCTCCCAGAGCCTCCCCTTGACCTGCCTTCCTTGTGACAAAGTAGAGAGCTCTTAAACAATCCCGCTCTAGACACGACTTGACTTTGGAAACCTTCTACCAGTGGCCCTGCCTCCCCCACCTTCAACTTTCCGCAAGTGCTAAAATTGATTCATCTCACTGACAAAAATGTGATAAAAGGGCCCCAACCAGAGAGGTGGAGAAACCACTCCTTCCCCTCAAACAAATGCTGCTTTTCTGATGCCCATGACTGCTTTTCTTGTCTCGCCAAGGTTCAGTAAGTACGGAAAGCTCAGGCCCAGTGAGTGTAGGTCAGGGTTGTCGTGCACCAACTCCACCCCTTTTGTTACCATGACATCAGTTCCCAATCCTGCTAGATCGACAAAAAACCAAATAAATAAGAGAAGAATAATAATAAAGTAACTGGTCCCAGCAGTTATTTGGGTGCTACAGGAGTCTTAGAGACATGATTAACCCCCGTAGTGATCTCCTAGCCTTTCCATACTCCAGCCAGCACATTGGGACTTCTAAATTACATACCATAATTGACATAAAATATCTGTCCCATCAGTGAATATCTTTATTAGCATCAAAATCACTCACAACTAGTGTTCCTCAATGTTATTAAACATAACTTGTTCTAGGTGTTGCTTTACTAATTAGTCAGGATGAGCCCGAGGAAGAAAATCTGGGTCATGTTAAATTAATTGGAATGAGCATGAAAATTAGCAGAGCAAACTGCATCAATTTTCTATAGAGAGTCTTTCTTCATGTTGAGAATAAAAATGGATATTATGAGGCATTAACCAAACTGCCTTCTGTGACTGCCAAGAGGTGTGTTACAGTAGCCCAAAATATCATGCTCGCAGATTTTCAGAAGTTAATGAGACATTTCCAGGAATGGTAAATACATGGTGTTAAAATGGGTGTGCCTCTGATGGGAAAATGCCAAGTCATTTCATGTTTATTCAGGCATAACAAGCTCTTCAAAATGAGCATAATTTAAGAGGTGAATAGTGCAAAGAGGGCTAACATTCAACTAATTTTCCTTCAGAAAGAAAAGATTAAATTGAACAAAAAAAATGAATTAAGAGGTTTACAAATCAACAAGTCAGCCACCAGGACGGCAGCCTGTGCTCAGCACCGGCGCGGCAGCCCCCGCCGCCACCAAGTTTTCGAGAAATGTCCCGAAGGCAAGGAACAAAGCGAGCAGAACTGATTACTGCCCCGCTCACCGCCTCGCCGTCTCAACTCTGTTTGGCTTCCTAATGAGCTCACTAAAACCCTAATTCATCTCCCATAACCCTCTTCAGCCTTCCTTGAAATCCACCATTATGGAAATTATAGATGAAACATTTCCAGGCTGGGCTCAGACCAGAGCGTCTTCGGCAGGTGGGGCCCTGACCCCCACCCGGGACACAATGGAGCGGGTTCGGCTCCGAACCGCGCCCGCCGCAGCGCCGAGAATAGAGGGGCCGGGCAAGGTTAAGACTCTTTCTCAGGGTGACAATGATTTCCGCCGTCACGCGCTCCCTCCCACGAATGTGGGAATTTCGTGGGTTCCACAGTACATAAAATACAAATTGTAATGCAGGCGAGGAGAAATGAGTTGTACTCGTGACAAATAGCTGAAATAGGTTAATGTGAATTCCCAGCCTGTTCATGAGGAAACTCCCCGGGTTCCTCATTACATAGACTCAAATCCTCACGGCACCTAGCCTGTAACGGGAAGATTACCGAATTGATGGACCCTTGGTTTAAAATGCAGCTGTTTTATTCTGCTTTAGTAATTAATTCTTTTTCCAATACTCTATTGATTAAGCGTAGCCCCTGATAAAGTTCAAACTGAGGAGAATCTCTCGTGGCGTCCTTAGTTGCTCAGGAGAGTCAATGAAAACTTCCTACAATTCCACCTGCCTCCTCAGAGTGCTGATCCAATGAACAGAACGGTTTTTTTCTCATAAATTAGTCAGGCCATGTGGAGCTGTATTAGCTGATCGCTGCTTTTGTCTCTCTACTTGCTGACTTGCTTTTCAGTATTGCTGGCCTTTGTGCTGTCACACACAGTCGGAGTGCAGCTGCCATTCTGAACCCAAACCAAGGTAAAGAACAATTCATACAAACTACATTTTTCCCCCATTTTATACAGCTGCAACTCCCTGAGCAGTACGGGGCTCAATGGGGCCTCCTGGGACCCAACTAGCAGAGAAATCAGGGCTAGAGCATGCAGACACTGTGGAACTGGGGGGGGGGGGGGAATAAAATAAAGTAACCCATTTTCTTCAAGGCTTTGCGGGGCTTTTTGTCCTCCCCCCCCCCTAGAATCTGTGCTACCCTATTTTCAGCAACGCTAAGCTCCCTATTTCGTTTTCACAGAGGACATCAAGGAATGTCAGAAGACAGGGCATAGAGAGTAATGGAGAGGCCAAGGCCTGTACGCTGGGCTGTGGGTCAGGTGGCATCAGGGAGTTTGGGAATGCCTATTAACCCAACGGGCGTGGAGTGTAACCATATATAAATGGCCATTATAGACACAATGGTATTTAGTAATAAGAGGAATCACCAACACGGTGCTCCTTTTCAAAGGGTCACATGTACCGGGATCAATGTTGGGGAGTAGAACAAGCATGATAACAGAAAGTGTCTCCGATTACAGCCCTGCACAATGGATTTTTGTTTCTACGAAGATCACTGCTACCGAGAATGCTTTTAGAGCAATGGACTTATTCTCTACCTGCCCCACACCCCTGCACCCTCATCGAGGAGCACAGGCTTCATACACTGCAGAAAAACAGGTCCAAGACACAAGTTCCAGCACATGAGCTGTTGGAAAGAACATAGTTGATCTCTCGGGACACTCACAATATATATTTAGAGGGAAACTCCGATTGTTTCTTGTTTTTAACTCTATTTCAGATGGTGTGAGTAATAGTAAAGGTCTGAAACAATTTCAGGAGGATCCTTCAAGGTTTTATCATCTAATACCAAATTCAAAACTCAAGCTAAGCCAGGATCCTGTGAGCAGAGTGGCTGGGACTGTTTTCCATGTTCTCTCTCGGGGCCTGGGCTGAGAGTACATTCCCCACCTTCACAACATTCCTTCCTAGGTCAAAAGGTCATCTCTCACAGACGTCTCCAGCAGACACCCGGTTGTCAAAAGGTTGCGTCATGTGATCTGGGCTGTCGCTGCTAACAAAGCTCTTTCCTCATTGGGAAACAAACTTTGCATGTCTAAATAATATCCAAGTTAAAAGTGTGTTTTCCTCCCTCCACCCCTGCTCTTCTCCTCAGTTTCAAAACAATGAGGACAGCAGTGGGCACCAAATTCATCAGCAAAGCTTCCACCGATCACTTGGGTCAAAATTCCACCACTTTCACTGGGCCGTGTTAGGAGGGCAGATAACTGTCAGGGGTGATGTTGATTTCCTGCACAGAAGAAACAGGGGTGTCCCTTTTCCAGGGGATTTCTTTCAAAAGGAAAATCCCATTTTTAAAGCAAACACATGTATTTTGAATAAATAAGAAGTAACGAATAGAAAACCGAATCTTTAAAAGAAAAAAATCAGCACCTCTTGTAAATTCATATTAAAAATTAAGAGGACTCTTGGGGCTAACGTATATTTAATTGCATTTAAATGACCGACAACGTACATAGTGTAGGACAAGGTACAAAAACAAAAATGTGGGGCTGAGAAGTCTGCTCATTTGTTCAATGCTCAGAACTCATGCAAGCCTGAAGTTTGCCATCAACGTTATAAATAAAAGGTCCCAGTTACTAGGGGAGCAGGCTCCGCTTTTCTCTCTCTTTTTTGTAATTTCCTGCTGCCTAAATGAATAATATAACGATTTTCTCATTGTCAATGGTTGTTACTTAGAGCAGCTTGAAGCTCTCACATGCAATCCAAAATGAGTCCTTTATTTCTAGAAGGCAGTCAAACAAGTCTATCAACACAGCTTCTATTTATAAATTACATACTAAGAGTAAAATAAAGTCATGGCTGAAATGTTACATATGGGAGATAAAGAATTAGAGATACTTTCAAATTATTTGGGCTAATCCTAAGCAGTAAAATCTAAGGACATGGACCATTTTCGTAAGAATTAAAGTAATTCGTGCACAAAAAGCTTAATTAAAGACCCTCACAACTGGGATCCAAGCTCTTACATGTGCCCGGATACTAAGGTTTGCAGATAGACAGTATTTTCCTAAATGTATTACCTCCTCTATCATTTTTCATTATCAAACTTTCCAAAAGCACAGTTTTCAAAACTCCTATTTGGGGCTTTCACGTGGCCCCTTTCAGGAGCCTTGGGATTAACAGGAACTGACAAAAATGCATATTGTTGAGAGTGCCTGTCGTTTCACTTGGTCTAATCTACTAACTTTAAAGACCCGCGTTTTATAAGCTTTCCTTTGGGTAGGTATTGCAGTGTTCTAAAAACAGTGTTATGGGCTGTTAAGTTAAGCACATGTTCCACATTGACATTTTCGTTCCTGGGAGTCACCATGAGCCAAATTTGCCAGTTTAGTATCTGTAACCCTGGAACACGTGCTCTGTGCCTTTTTCTTGGGGTGTATGGGAGGTTAACAGAAAGGATATTCAACAATTACAGCACAGACTCGAACAGAAAAAAATAGATCACGCAGGAGAGGAAACTGGTATCTGAACCTTCGATAGACGTTTGGGTGGGGTCCAATGAAACAAGGTGAGTGAAATGCATGTGTTTATGATCTTGTAATGACCTAGAAGCTTATCGCCACTTCGGTACCGTGGATCTGATACTTAGCATTTGACATGAGCCACAGAATGCGAGGATTCCATACCATTCTAATAACTGGAGCAAACGGCCCTAAAAATAGGAACTTTGGGGCCACAATCATGTTTTATCTGCCGAAGGAATCCGGGAAGAAAATAGGTGCCTCATAATGAATGGCCTGAATGTAATTATCAGCTATTTTGAGAGCATCACACGGTTTGCAGTCCTATCAATCAAGAAAGGAAATTAACCAGAGAGCTAAGAATTACCTACAAAGACTATCTGATGCGGTTAATAACGGTAAACAGGCATGGCTGGACTTCCGAGCACATGCACAGCTGATCCTCTTTGGTGGTGTAACTATTCACATCTGCCCTTTTCACTCCTGCTACTCCTTTACCTGAACAGAGGACTTCAGCTCCAGGCACTCCGTCTCTCAAGTCAAAACAGACCCTCCCACTCGGTGTACACAAATATTTTCCTAAGTGTAACACTGAGCAAGGAATCCAACAGTGGGGAACTGGGGTCCTTAAAAGAAGCTATGTTACAGAATCGCTATATATCCAGATGCCCTAAGACAAGGTCACACAAGTCCACAGTGGAAGCGTTCAAGGGCAGACATGGCTAATTTACATCTTGCCCAGGAAGCAAAGGAGTCTCCCAAATCCAGAAAATTCTACATCAAACGATGACTGCACCTGCATCTCTAAAATATCTTTACCAGTAAGTCTTTAGGTAAAACTACCAAAATCTCTACCTATTAGGGATTTTGTTCTCAAAAGTATTCACACTTAAAATACATTAGAATATTTCAGAAGTAACTGGTCACCAAGTCTACCTTGTCAAGTCACCCATCACAGATTCATTTCAGTATTTGCAGTTCACATTTTTAAAAATCCTAAAGTAACCAAATCATTTCTTTGAAATAAACTATACAAGGAGGCAGCATTTCTGGGCTTTCTGGGAGATGGCTGGAGAAACTAAGATTTATAGTCACCAAATCAGTTTTTCTGAAACCCTTTTCAAAAGTGTAGCATTTCCTCTTAACTTTTGAAACCTGGATCTCTCACTATAAATAAAATAGCAGCCATAAAACATCTTAAAAGAGCTTTGAAAAAAATGTAAAACTGCTTAAAAGAAGCAGGCAGGATACAAAAGAAATCAATACAATTTTGTATATTCAAGATAAGGCATTTTATTTCTCCAAGTGAATTGCTTGAGATCATTGAGGAAATTACAGCCGGGACTAGAACTTGTAGCCCCTGACATTCTAGTGTCAGGGACCTGCTCAGAAGCCTACAGAAACAGGTTTCACTCTGCCTCACCAGCCACAAGTTAAAATAAAAGGCACAAAGAAGTTCCACAGCCCAGGGTAAGTAAGCCAGTGTGACCTATGATTCAGAACTGTGGGATCGCCACTCCAACACATTTTGCATGTGGCCCTAACCCGACAATTTGGTCTTCCCTCTCACTAACGCCCTTGAGGTAATTCTGGTGCCCGCCCCACATAAGAATGGCAGGAACCTCAGTATCATTACATTGTGACATATTCTAAAACATATCTTCTTACAGAAGAATAGGATGGCTCAAGTCGGATGGGAAAATTATTGGAGAATATCCCTTCCTCAAAGCCAAAAGTTGTAATAATGAGCAGCAGAAATCAAACGAGGGCATTAGTTGTGAAAACATGAGACCACAGAAGGGAAGGTAGACACCAAGGATGTGGCCAAAGAATGAGAAGGGGCTACTTTTCAGATGGAAGACTGAAACATGCGACTTCAACCTCTTCTTATTTTGTCTATGAATTTGTCCTAGGATCATGAAGTTTGAATAGGTCAATATTTAAAATCAAAATAAATACCTGTGTTCTGCAACTTCCTGGAAGAAATTCCAATCAGATCCTTCACAAATTCTACTTTTATCCTGGTAAAAACGACTACTTGGTATGAAATCCACATACAAGGGCGCTTGAAGAAATTATCCGAATATACCTTCCTCCATTTAATTCTATCATGTGCTGTACTGATTTTCTACTAAATATTAGGTTTCAATTTAACTGATCTAACCATATGTTTTGTTGAAATACATGAGAAATTTGGGAACCAGTGATTTTTGTACCTTCATCATCATCCAATTCATCAAGATAATGGCCTAAAAAACTTTGGTCACTTGACTCTTGAAATAATATCAGAAGAAGGCTGTAGGGCTCTGTGTGGCCTTCAGAAAATGCGGTGAGATGCCGACTGTACATATACTATCAATAACTTTCCGAGATTATACATGGCACTTGGAACCTGCCACCACATCAGAATTTACAGGATAGAATTCTAGAAATGAGCCTGATCTCCAATACGATTATGCCCTATGACACATCAAGCAATTTTAGAGAAATGTCTGGTAGTATGTAACAGAAAATATCAAAACCCACCTGATATTTTCAGAATGGGATAAAACACCACCAGCCCCAATTTCTGGGCTGATGACAGGGTATCTGACACAATTAACACCTCTTCCTGTAGACAGGGTGTGGCCCAGTGATAAAGTGCCTGGTTTTGCAATCAGAGAGACCCAAGTCAGAATCTTGGCCTGGACATTTTCTAGATACTCAAGGAAAGGAAAGTTACTTCACCTATCTAAAACTGTTTTCCCAACTGAAATGCCTACACAAGATAATGAGTATTAAATTATACTAAATATATATAGCACAGTATCTGGCATAAAGTAGTTGGCAAACATTAGCCAATAATGACGATGGTTCTGCTACTATTGCCAAATTTGGAGAGATGCATTATAGATACTTCTCCGTAATCTAGTTCTTTTGTTGTCCAAAAACGGTAATAATCGAACAGAAGAACTGAGTCTCAGGCCACAATAAAGATTTAGTATTACTAAACAACGCTGGCATCTGGAAAGATAATGATCGGATCCCAGACAGCCCTCTTTAAAACTCTTAAACAAGAAATTAGCTTACATATACATTAGGTTTTCTCTTCCCTAATAACACATGTCACATTCTAAAGAGGCCATGAAAAAGGACAACTGTAAAGGGAAGAAACGTCTTCAGCCAATGAGTGTTGAGTTGCAAGAATGAAGTTAAAACTCTTGCTTGACTCAAGGAGTTCTTAGACCAGGACTGGTCAAGGTATGAAACAAAAAAATTTGTTGATATCCAATATATGCAAAACTTAATCAAAGGGACCCCAGGACAAGATAGTCAGTGATTTCTGAGGAGAATATTTAGTCTCTAAAAGCAAAGAATAAAGACATTAAGATCCAGTGGTGACTTGTTACGGCATCTCAACCAAAATAAAGTACTTTTTCTAAACTTAAGAAATCAAAAGAGGAAAAAAAACCGCTTCATTTGTTTCTCTGTATATCAAAATAAATTGAAGACTAGGAAATTAAAGATGGCTTTGTACACATCCACTTATTCTCAGGGCTGAAAACAAACTGCCAATACGGGGTACTAGGTTTAGAATGTAATGCGGATAAGAAATCTCTGTGTCATTCTGTGAAAATATATCATAAATCTGTATAATTGTGGATATTTGCAGTGTTAAACAAATAAAATCTATATCATTTACAAAAATTTAGAAGAGCCATTACGAGCCATATTAGGGATCCTCACAGTAAATGACACAGTAAGACACATTTACGAAGGCAAAGTGAATTGAGAAGTTAAAACAAATTTAGGTTCATTTCTTATTGGTACGGAAAATGAAATAAAGATTTTTATTTTCATAAGTTAAAATAACCGAATAATTACTCGACTCTCAACTTAATGTTAACTGGGTAGACACCATCGGCCTTGTCCCAGAACTGGAGCAAAAGAGGGTACAGGAAATTACTTACGTGTGGAAAATTTTTATTGGATTGGAGTATCAAAGGCTATTGTCTTTAAGAAATCCTGAAACTCTATAGGTTTTAAGAAAGTCAGGATTAACTTCTTTTTAAACCACAAACCCAATCCACAGTAAAAATCAACAAACAAGTACAACATTTCTAAAGAGGGAATAAATTATCCGTTGTCTTCTATCATTTCTCAGGCAACTAATTCCCATTGAAATGTTGAATGCAAAGATAACTAGATATTTACAATGTACTTTTTTAGATCTTTACGAAAGCATAAAGAGCTACGATGAACACAAGATATGTTCATAGGATACTGCATGACTTTGAAATCATGCTTTAATGTTCTTATTCCTACGATCACTCATGACCCAATATTGCCCAGAAGTCTTTGAGATTGGGTCAACTGTACATTAGAACTACTTACACGGTCCCAATTCAAAGCCTACCCTTTCAAGATGTGCAATGTAAGTTCTGGAAGCCCCTCGGCAGGCTGCAGCCGAGGCACTTCATTCAGTGCACTGCAGGCAATCGCATATGAGGTCATCGTACCTGCGCAGGTGGTTTTATGATTTTGACACTACTATAGGCACTGAAATACATCTCTGGAGATTTGTCAGGAACATCCCTGGAAGTCAAGAACTAAAAAGAGTGTCAAGACAGCCTTTAGAGAAAAAATATTGCCAAGGAGAAGAGGAAGCCCTGATTGGTTCTTTTTTATTCTGTAGTGGGCAGAAAATAACTTTCTCAGAATACTGAGGATACCTTCAAGTAACTCAGGAGCTCTGAAGAATGTGAACAGTACATGTGACTGACACTACAGTTTGAATATTGCAAAAGTACAGTTTGAATATTGCAAAAGTACCTTTCAATTAAAGAGGGTGGTTTTAGTTTACTGCTTCAGTATTTTCAAGCCAGATAAAAACAAGATGCTAAGCCCACTTAGAGACAAAAATCACTGACTCAATTTTTTAAAGCCCATCTAGTAGGCACTTCTAGTAGGTGGCAGGGGTAATTAAGTGGTGTTGGTGAGCAAATTAAAACGGAAATTGAAATGAACAGCTTCAAGAAAGCCTTTTTCATGCACACAAAAGTATCTTTTAAAAACCCACAATATGAAATATTCACTAACTCTCCAATTTTTTGATGCAGTTGAATATGTTACTAATGGAATTGGTAGATTTTCTTGGGTGGGAGCAGATATCTTATTATCCCCAAAGCCAATGAATGTCTGATGCAAAGAGTAAATAGTAAAATACAAACAAGCATTATTTACTTAAATATGAAGCTGCTGATTATGAAGTAAGAGTTTGAGCAGGTCTTGGAAGAAAGGGAGCCTCATTATTTTATGGTTCAGTACCTCTTGTATTCTTTGCCATTTCTAAGTACAAGGAGAAGAGGACAAAGCCTTTAGAATGTGCCAATTTAATTTCTGACCTCTCCCTTTTCTATTCAAAGAGTGACCCTAGAGATCTGACCAGCATATGTGGGGGAAAAAAAAGAAAAAGATGGAAAATAAATGACTTTTTCAAAGCATAAATCATTGATTTAAAATCTTTAACAAGTAGCATATGAGAGCTCAGCTTCCAGGTTAAGTTGAGGAAATAAAAATAAAATGTTGTAATAAAGAAATAATAGAAGGGTGGTAGCCTTTTGATTAGAGAGATGACATGGGGGGTTTAATGACTTTCTCAGGACAGTCGGTTGCCTTCATTAAATTTTACACCATTTATGAACCAAGTGCCTTTTTATGCAAAACATACTTTGCAAGTAAAGAACATGAAAAGAAAATGGCCTTCGTTCTTTTGCTTCCTTTAGCTATGGTGACAGGCAAGTAACTAAACCTCTCCCAGGCCAAGCCACCTCATCCACAAAATGGAAATAAACCTGAGAAATTCTGTAGGAATCAAATGAAAGTTTAGGTAAGAACGTATCGACAAACAGAAATGGAACACTAAATGAAAGGTACCACTCTGCAGATGTAATTTAGATTTTGAAGGATATTATTTACAAATTCATAGACAGAGCACGCTAGAGCTGGAAAAGGCCCAGAAGCCCCTCACACACTCATCACACAGAGATGTGAGGTCCATCCGCGAGAGCTTAAAGAGGTGATAATATTATCAACAGCCAACATCGAAATGGATGGTTATTACATGCCAGGCACACGTTATCACCTCATGCATTCCACCAAACTCTCTTCTGAGGTAAGGATCTGGGTTACAGGTAAATTAGGACTAAAACCTAGTCCAGGCTCTCCCCCTCTGGATTCTGAGCCTGTAACCTCGGGGCCTCACCAAGCCACCCCATTCTGTGCTTCCAAGGAGCTAATTGGAAGAGCTACATGCAGATTCTGGGAGGCTGAACTCACCCCATTCTGGCCTTTAGGTAGACAATAAAAATTTGAAAGTGCCAGAAAGGAGAGTGGGACAGCATTCGACTTAGCACCAAGGCTTGGTACACAGGAAACTGAGAATTTTGGCCTCATGCTTCTCCTAGATTTTTACCCTTTCCTGAGGCTTCTTTGTCTGCAAACCCTGCCTGTGTACATCTATTGAGAGGACAAGGACCAGGCGAGAATAGAGAAGCAACGTATCTAAAGCTATTATTCTCATATTTTGGAAATCATATTGTACTGTATCCTGAAGTAAGAATTCACAGAAAGTGATGCAGGCTTAAAATTCAAGTTATGGAAACAAAACTAATAGAGAGTCAATGATCATATGTTCCTTCTCCTTCTTCTTCTAATTTTTATTATTATTATTATTATTATTATTATTATTATTATTATTATTTTGACAGAGAGAGAGAGACAGCCCGCGAAGAGAGGGAACACAAGCAGGGAGAGTGGGAGAGGAAGAAGCAGGCTCCCAGCCGAGCAGGGAGCCCGACGTGGGGCTCGATCCCAGGACCCTGGGATCACACCCTGGGCTGAAGGCAGACGCTTAACGACTGAGCCACCCAGGTGCCCCTATTATTATTATTATTATTATTATTATTATTCCCATCTGGCCTACCACCTAGAGCTTCAAATACATTATCTAATTTAATTCTCACATCATTTCTATGCAGGTGTGACAATCCTCATTTTATAAATGAGATTAAGTTTAGAGAAGTTAAATGAATCAGCTAAAATCACACCATGTGTGGGAGGCAGGATTCAGACCAAGGGCTACTCCCATGCTCTTACAAACAAAGTTACAAACTTTAGAACTCTGAGTTCTCATTTCTCCCTGGCAGAATCACAAGGCATAACCTTGTATCTGGTTTCTTGAACCCCTACCCAATTCTAATGAATGTGTCACAGATTTGGTGACTGATGCTTTGACAAATTCAACCATTTTGGGTGCCAATATTCCTAATGAGAAATTAAACCTTAAGTCAACGCTAACAACTAAGTTGCCACATATTACTAGTTACTAACCAGTTGTCAAACTGAAACAATGATTTATTCAACCAATGTCTATTTATCACCAACTATGGACGCAGTTAGTATGAGGGCGATAGCAAGAGCTTGTGTATCAAGCAAGCCACAGGTAAGCGTCCCCCCCAATCAAGAGCAATTTCTCAACTTCTGTTTTCCTTACCTCCTGCTGTCAAGGGTACTGTAAAAACTGAGCAAATGTGATCAGATGACATGATGAAAAAGAGAGGCCAGAAAGTTTAAGCAAGTAAAAAGTTTAAAAAATTGTTTTAAAAAGTAAGTCAGGAAGGTGGCTCAGTCATTAAGTGTGTGCCTTCGGCTCAGGTCATGATCCCAGGGTCCTGGGATCGAGCCCCTCGTTGGGCTCCCTGCTCGGCGGGAAGCCTGCTTCTCCCTCTCCCACTCCCCTGCTTGTGTTCCCTCTCTCGCTGTGTCTCTCTCTGTCAAATAAATAATAAAATCTTTTTTATAAATAAATAAATAAATAAATAAATAAATAAATAAATAAATAAATAAATGTACGTCGGGGCGCTGGGTGGCTTAGTCAGTTAAGCATCTGCCTTCGGCTCAGGTCATGATCCCAGGGTCCTCGGATCAAGCCCCGTATGGGGCTCCCTGCTTCTCTCTCTACCTCTGCCTCCCCCCTCATGCTCACTCTCTCTCAAGGAAATAAATACAATCTTAAAAAAAAAAAAGAAACAAAAAATGAAGTATATCCATGCAGATGAAAAAGTTAACATATCACAGACTCGGGGACTACTGTCTCTAGAGTGGTGCTGTATGGGGCAAGATGTCCACCTACAAACCAGAAGGCTTCGAGGGGTCCCTGACAACATTCAACGGGAAGCTTGCCTGATATTCCTATCTTAAATGTCCAGCATATGGAGCAATAGAGCAATGTGTGAGAATACCAAATTATTTTGGTCTAATTTTTAAAAAGTCTGACACATTATTTCTCAGTGTCATTTGATTTCAGCCAGGGTCCAATTTTTTTTTTTTTTCCTTTTTTGCCAGCTGAAAGCAACTTATGCTGTATACAGGCAGAAAATAAGCAACTAGAATTCCATTTAGTATATGAAACACGGAGAAAACTCCATTAAGTGGCTGATAATTATGCCAGGATGTACAGCTCATACGTATAGAAGCATCAAAATCTGGGTGGATAAAGAAATGTAAACTCCTATCTCTACTCTCAGGTTTGTAAATTGACTAATGATATTAAAGATCATTGGCTCTCCGAATATGTTCATGTTTCTATCTACAAAATAAAGAGGACATCCAGGACGCGTGGGTGGCTCAGCTGGTTAAATATATGCCTTCGGCTCAGGTCATGATCCCAGGGTCCTGGGATCGAGTCCCACATCAGGCTCCTCAGCAAGGAGCCTGCTTTTCCCTCAGCCTGCCATTCATAAAATTTTAAAAAATAAAATAAAGAGGACATCCTTTAGAGATGTTGCAATTTTCTGAGTTAATTGCTGTCAAAAGTTCAACATCTTGTAGAAAAACTCCTTTACAAACAAGACAAAAATCAGGCTTTTTCTCACCATACTGATAGTCTTCTTCTTGATCATTTCAAAGGTGGAGAGGCAAGGTGTGCCTAACCTAATTCTCTCTCCTACAGTCCCCAAAGGGGGTGACATACTCATGTGGGTAATCTTGCTACAATGCTCAGGAGTAGAATGTATGAATGCAAAAGGCTTTCCCCTCATTTGATGATCAAAAAGGATCATAATTCTGGATCTTCTGAATGCCCTGGAACGTGAACACCTGCCAGCATCCTCTAACAACAAGGAAGAGTTAGGGAAAAATTTACTGCCAGTATATGCAACACCTGCCTCGTGGCAACCAGTTTTGAGAGTCTGCTAAGCTAGAAATCCCAGAACAGTGAGATGCAGGCAGGTGGGGTTCTGCAGCTCTGAGTCCCAGAAATTTCCCAATGAACAGTATGTTCCGTCCATAGCTCACCATCTGAAGCAAGCCATCCACTCCCAAATGAGGAAAGATGGTTTTCTCTCCTCCTCTCCTCCCCCCTCCATGGATTTACCATCTAGCCTCCAACTCAGTGGCCACTTTAAAAAAGAAAAAAAAAAAAAGTTTACTTTTGAGGAAGGAAAGTATGTCATATGCTAATTATCAAACTAAGTATTAATAGAATTCATAACAGGATTCTGTTGGGATCCCCATTTATAAGTTGTTGAGGGTGTAACCAAAAGTGCTTGCTGTGAGCTAAACACTCAGAAGAGATTTACTGGCACTCGGTTTGATTACTACAATGAGGTGTAACTACGAAGATGGTTGGGTTGACAGAACATTCCATGCAGGCAGAGCTGAACCCCACGATATTGCTGACCTTAGAGGAACTTGCCTTTTCTACAACTGAAAATTGACCCTGAGCCCATGTTGATCCACCTCTTGAATACAAGATAGATGAGGACCCCCTAGGATATTAAACGCTACCTGAAAGTACTTCAATAAAAGAAGCAGTTGAGGACTGTTTTCCAGAGTGTGTCCCAACCGCGACTGGTCTCCAGAGATGATGCACAAAAAGGTTTCAGTGGGTAAGGGAGTCTGAGAAGATCTGTGTTCTGCCCCGTGTGGACTTAAAAGGCACATTAGCAAATTAGAGTATCTGAAAATTCCCATAGTTAGAGGAAACCCCGCTGTACTCCAGCTTTCAATCTAACCGCAAAGTCCTTTTTTTTCCTTTTTAAGTAATGTCTATTTAAATATCCTTGGAATTGTTTTTCCAAATATTGAAGAAGACATATTTACTCAATCCTGTTAATAATTATAACACTGTAAAAACTTACAAAAATATGTTCCTGCATACATTTCCAGAATGATGTTACATACAGGAGACCTTGTGAATCACAATAATTTAAGTGCTTAAAGTACTTTAGAGAGGATGTCAAAGTTTTTTTTTTTTTTAAAGCTATTTGAAATTTGCTTCTTCATTCAAAGAATACCCACTTTTTCAAGTAGACTGTATTACAGGCAAGTATACGGGCTGCTATTTTTACTGTGGAAGACATAGTGGAGAATTTGTCATTGGCATTCAAAAGGAAGGCGATTATGTCACTAACCCCCATTCAAAAATCTTCAATAGGTCCCTATTACCTACCAGGTCAAGCACAAACTCCCCAGCTGACTATTCAATGTTTTTCACAATATGGACCCAATCCACTTTTCAAAAAATAATAATAACAATTACTGAAGACCTACTATGTCATCATAGCACAATGGGGTGGGGGGTGGGGGAGATTGAAGGGGAAGGTGCCTAAGACATGGAAACTGTCCTCAACACTCTTCTAGTCAAACAGGATAATAAATAATCATGCAACCAAGGACTACTGCACAGAGAAAACCTGATTGTCAGAAGAGAGACTACAAAACTGTGCAGTGGGACTTCAGAAGAAAGAAACAGCTCCCAACTAGATGAGTCTGGGGCTGGTAGAGGCTTCAGGCAAGTGGCGGTTCCTCCAGCTTCATATCCACAACTTCTACTGCCTAGATATGAATGCACGATTTCATTTTTAGGTTCTTCGCCGTGATGGCAATAACACAGGGTCAGCGCTCAGCTTTTATTTAATTATTTATTCCAGGAGGAAAAAAAGCTACTTTAAAAGCAACTTCTAAATAAAAAATACGTATAATGTTGTATTAACTACGGATCCAAGCATAAAATTACTGTCATGCTACAGAAATCCTATCACTTCGTCTGTAGCCCCCAAACTCTGTTAGAGATTGTTTATTATTCCCATTTCCCAGATACAAGGTGGAGGATTAGAGACTCACCCACGACTGGCGACAGATCTGAGGATTTAAAGGCCGGCGGGCGACACCAAGGACCACATCTTTAACCACGACGCTGTACTGCCTGTAAAGACCTCGTGGCCCCCCCACAACGAATCATTCTTCACCTGACACACATCCTAAATTTCTACTTCAACAACTTCACGTGTGCACATGGAATTATTTTTCTCCTTTTCTCCGCCGGCTGCTATCTGTCCATACTTTGAAACTCAGGGCAGGGAAAAAGAAGACTATCTAGCCTGTGGCACCTCCAGCCCAGGAGAGGCCAGCTCGTTATTTTGGACTCTGCCCCTTTCTGTCCATCCTACCTGCCATCTCTCCATCCGTCCTCTCCCTTCTGTCTCCTACTGCCACTGGCTTAACTCAGCCCTCATCAGTCTTCTGGACTAGGAACCCTCATTCCATATTTAGTCTTGTTTCCCTCAAATGTACTCTCTTCATTCTAGAAGAGATTTTTCAGAAACGTAAATCTCAGCAGTCATTCCTTTTTGCTTAAGTTACTTTAATGGGTTCCATCACCCAGAGCAAGGTTACCCTGGCGCGTGGATTAAATATTCCGATTCCCAGGCCCTCCAGTGGCGAGCCTACATTCCGTGCAGCTGAGGTCTGCCCGGGAATGGGGCTCTACAAGCCCCTTAGCGGCTACTTATCACCAGGAAAGTTTGGTAAACGGTGCTCCACGGGATGAAGTATAAGCTTCTTAGCTGGTAAACAGGGATCTTCACTTACCCTACCGGGGTGAGGCCCCTACCGGCCTCTCCAGCCACCTCGTCCCCACGCATCCTCTCGCACAAAGAGCAGCGTCCGTCTGGCCGTGGCTCTGAACGCACCGTGCTGCTGCACGCTCCTGGGAGTCCGCAGTGGCCGCGGCATCCGTTCCTCGTAAACTCCCCACCTTGCTCACCTGAAACACCTGCTGAAGGCCTTCAGGACCTTTCTCGAAACCTCCGCACTCCTGTGAAGCCGTCCGCAGGTACTTGCAACAGAATTAAGGACCCCTCTCCCGAGACGCCTTACCCCTTGTATGTCACGGGCACTATTAGCAGCACGACCACGCATCCCTGCACGTTCCTGAGTTACTAATGAGCATAAAGAGAAGACGGGCCGCATTTACTTGCTTTGTATCTCCTGCCGCTAGGACCGTGCTTGGCACTAATTGTGCGGCCAATAAATGTCGAAGGAAGAGAATATTTGGGGGTGCCACCCTTAGTCAGTTACCAGCCTTGGCTTTTAAAAAGCCCATGTTCATAACCCACGCTGTGAGTTAATTACTCCCATTTTACAGGTGAAGGAACTAACGTGGAGGGAGATCGAGGCTTCGAAGCGGCAGGGCAGAGATCAGAGCCACCTGCCTCCGGGGCCGACGTCCTCTCCACGCCGCGCACTGCCTCCACGCCAACAAGCCTTCCTCCCTCCGTGCCCCCAAACTGACTACCGGCCTGGCACAAGAGTTAGTTATATACTTGAGAGGGGGCCTCCTGCCTCCTGGGGATGGTCAGTTCTTGAAGGCAAGGATCCTTGCGATTTTCATATTTTTATTCCCGAGTGTCTTGCTCAACGAAGAGCTCTGTGCAGTGAATGTAAGCGGCATACAGGTCGAAGAGGTCTTGAGAGCATGAGAGCTTCCCGCCCTCAGACAGGGGTGCGTGTCCACACCGTAGCCCCAGAGCCCCACTCCGTGTCATAAAAGGACACCAGCCAGGTAGATCTGACAGGCTTGCAATAATCTGATAATCTGATTTATCAACTTTTCTTCATCACTCACATTTAGTACACAGAAATTTTGGAGGTTTTATTTTAGCGGATGGCATTTATTACAAATGTGAGTTGGAAGAAGAAATATGAAATTTTACACTCCTAGTCTACTTTTGTAAATCTTCAGTCTTAAAAAAAAATGAATGTTTGGTTCTGAGGCAACAGTAACATCTCTAACTGGTAGTGAGGGTTAGGGAATCAGCGTCTTGCTTCAGCAAGTACTCTCACTAGAAGGTAATCATCTACATCCTGTATAAATTATCCATCTAAAAATCGTTAGAAACCAGCAAAATATACTTAACTTTAAAATTTTCCTGAGAATTATTTAGTCTTTCTGGAATGATCTGGAATACATTTCAGGAGAGGGTATGGTGTCTGCCATTGTAATGGTTATCATGTATTGTTCTACTTGTGAAGTGCAGAAATTCCAACAGTGGTTCTCATTGATTAGATAATGGAGAAGTTGCTTTGTGTTTACGAAATACACTTCATTCCTAGCTGACCGAACAGTCGTCTGATATTAATATACCACACCTTAGGTGCCCTCCTGCTAAACTGTAACATTCTCCCCTCCCCAGAAAATAAATTCTAAATCCTAGTTATTTTCTCGATGAACCAAGAAGAAGAAAAGCTCTCCTGATAAACAAAAGCAAGAAACAAAAAAATATTCTCTCACTACATACCACGACTAGCCTGTAAAATCAAGGAAAGAAAAATACGTTAAACTCCAATTACAAACAAAACGTTCAGCCTCTCTCTCTGTTTAAAGATAAAATGCACAAATAAAAAAGAATGTAGACGCGAATGTAAACATTAGATTCCTGGAGCTTAAAGCGAGTATTGCATAATGCATAGAATTGTCCATTCCTCGTGTCGTACACCTGAAACTAATGCAACATTGTATGTCAACTACCCTTCAATAAAAAAAATAAAATCAAAGATCATCTCATTCAGTCTTATTTTACAGATGAGCAAAAGTCCAAAAACAGTAACAGACTCATCCAAGGCCACAGAGCTAATTAGTGTTAGCATAAGACTGGGGGTCAGGGGGGTAAAGGAACTAACAATCACTGTTTCCAGCCAATGTTACGTGTTTAACACATGGAATCTCACTTAATATAATCTCCGGGACAACCTTGAGGTGAAGTAGTTTTTCCCCCACTTTGCAGATGGAGAAACTGAATCTAGCAGATATTGAGTAAAACTGGGACGTGAGCCCATGTCTCTCTGTCTCTGAACTCTGCCCTTTTCGGTGTAACCCTGACCTTAGCGCACAGGCCTCTT
Organism: Ursus americanus; assembly: GCF_024610735.1. Lineage (NCBI taxonomy): Eukaryota > Metazoa > Chordata > Mammalia > Carnivora > Ursidae > Ursus > Ursus americanus. Next base: position 21,321,305 of record NC_142162.1, read on the forward strand.
AACTCACAGTCCAAGATTCTAGACAGAACCTCAAGCAGACGAAAAAATGCTCACTACCAGGTTTTCCTTGCATCCTCCAAAATAATTATACTTGCTCAAAAGCAAACTATGAAAAAACTGGGCAACATATGTAGAAAATCAACAAAAGCATGTGGGGCCTAAAATTCAAGAATTACTTCCAGACTCTTTACCTGTGTGTGAAGACCAGTGACTTCCCCCAAGGTCAATCTCATCCTAAACAACGAGTACAAGCAAAATGCACCCTGAGTTAATCATGGGAAACTATTCACCGCATTAAGAAATTTCCCTTATTAGGTTTGCCATTTACATTAAAAGACCTATCCATACACTTACTTTTGTAAAGATAAGTAACGTAATGAAAGGAAACGCCATCTCCAAATTCTGACTGTGTGTAATTTAAGACAACATTGAGAACAAATAAGACAAATCCTATTTTAAGTATTATCTTAAAATACTACTTAGAATAAGAATCAAAAATTTAGGAACCTACCTATAATCGAAAGATTTCTAAGTTTGAGTTGAGGATCCATGGACTTACCTAGAGCAGTGCTGTATACAACAAAATGTCAGTGAAAGAAAACAATTTTTATTATCTCTTAAGGATGCAACAGGGTTTGATCAAATGTATCAATATATTCAAAATAGCTCATTTGTGTTCAGGTACACAACACAGAGTCAATAAGAACAAGGTTTTGATTAATGTGTCTGCCTTAAAAAAAAAAAAAGAAAAAAAACCCCCAAGTCTGTGGATTTGTTGATTGATTCATAAGTGGACCTACTATTGCTAGACAGTTGAATAAATGATAATCCCTACAATGGAGAAGCAGAGAGAGAAACCAGGAACCAAATAATTTTAACATAAACTGTGAAAGATGCTTTAATGGAATTGGAAAGTGCTGGTGGGGTGCGCAGAATGGGACACTGGCCCATACCTGGGCAAATCAGGAACGCTTCACAGAGAAGTTGATATTAGAACTGGATTTTCACCGGTAAGAATTCCCTAGGCAGAAGAGAGGCAGCCACACACTTTCTCTCTGTTTCCCCTCCATTATTTCTCTTTTCAAGATCTGGCTTCTCAGCCAGCTGAGACAGAGAAGGGATACCAAAATGGCTTCCTTTCATTTTAATGAGGAACTAGATTTTAGTGAAGCCTCATAGTTGTTTTCTGGCTGGTCATAAGAAAGGGAGTGAGTAGTTCAAAACCACTGAGGGATAAATTTGGTAGATGAAAATGGTTTCTATTATTGTCTGCTTGACATCAAAATATTTCTAAGGGCCAAAATAAAAACAAATGTCAACATAGGAAGATGAATCCTCCCATCAATCACACCTCCCCCTCCTCCAACCACCCCTAAAACAAGGCGAATTTCAAGAAACTCTCCGAGGGTAGAAATATAAGAAAGAAAGAGGAAGGGGGGAAAATCACATGGCATCATTATAGACTACTCTTCTGAAGCAAAGTAAAGACAATGAGGAGAAAAATAGAACACGTGTATTACAATGTATAGCACCATACGGCTGTGTTTGATGCTCTGGAGGGCTTCAACAAGTACTGTTCAGCCAAAAATCAATTGAAAAATCAGCATGATAACAGAGCATGAGTTGCCCTATAATAGCCTTAAGACCCCCAAGGCTATACAAGTCCCTTTCATCTCCCACACTGCACTGACTCCAGGGGAACCTCACTTCCCCTCCCTGAGCAGTATGCCTAGCTGTATTTCTAACCTACTGTTTTACCCTCCCTGAGAAAGGGGAGCTGACAAGGACCAATGATGATTTAAAGTGGTTTTTAAGATTTTTTTCCTTTCCGCCTTATTCTTTATCTTTTCTTGATATTTGGACTCCAATTCAGCCAATAATATTAGTCATAGGACTATTTCCACAATATTAAATGGTCAGGCATAATCTCTGAAAAGCCTCATAATAATACTGTTTTTTAAATGTCTTAACAGACATTAAACTGCCCCTTAATAAAAATCAGAGTTCAGGCTTATGCAAATGTGGCATGTAAGCAATTCACAGCATTGTTATAAATATACATATACAGTTCATTCCAAGATTTCATCTCAATATTTCTTCAATCACTTCCTCACAATGTCTGGTTTGTTCAATTTATATTTCTACTTGGCATTTGGTGCAAACCCCCAAAGATAAGATACATCTGTCCCTTAGTCACAAATCTTGGCATTTTTACCTTAACTCAATCGTGAAATGATTGGTTGAATGTTACCTTCCTTATTAACAGGATTTCCTCATAATAAAACATTTTATTTCCAAACTTCTGAATGTGACATGAGATGTACCAACTCACTAGTGACATACCACGGCTTAAGGAGGACATATAAACACCCTGATCCGAGTGAGGGAAGGAAGAGCTAATTGGAAGTCAGCTTCCCTCTGATTATCAGCTTGTTTATGGGGAGGGAGGACTCCTCTGAATGGCACTGTAAATTCATCCCTGATTATGGCGTTAAAACCAGAGTTCATTTCCACAAGCTCCCCCAAAACCCCCCACCCAATCCATTTTGTTTAGTTACAAAGGGTTGTGCACTGTTTTCAGAGAATGACAGTTTTTCATGCTTTGATTTTCTCCAGTTTCAAGAAAAATTAATCAGTTGCACAAGCCAGTTGTCAGATTTCACTTCCCTCATGGCAGAAAGCACACATATTCATTGTCTGCTATAAGAATAAATTTTAGTAATTTTTTCCCCATGTCAATATGAATATTAGACTGACCCAATTAATATGAAATTCTTCTTTGCTGCTGGAACAGACAGTGCTACAGAAAGAGCCATTTGCACAACCTGTTCATGATTATGGGCCATAAGGACACAAAGATGGCACACACATTTGTGGACCATCTGAATTCTTATACGGAGAGGGGAGGGGGAGGGGGGAGCGGCATGACGTTAGCGTGACTGTCGTGGGTCATGTTTTTTAATCCGTAGTATTGGACATGTAACACAGCAACAAGAGCTGATCATTTTGTTTAATCACCTTCTGGATCTTTGCCAGATGGTCTCTATTGAGAGCGCTGCAAACAGAGAGAGACGAACTGCATCTAACGCGCCACCAGAGCTTTCCCGTAAATGTCTGAGAACTGATTCCAACAAGAATTTAGTCTCAGAGCAGAAAGGGATACATTTAAAAACTATGTGCATTAACTATACTTTTCCCCATAGAATCCTCACTTGGCATGAATAATTTACCCACTCTTATGCTAATGGGATCATGAAAGTATCCCTGTGTCTTTAGTGCAGCTATTCTCAGCTTTCAGTAATTACCCCACCCAGTGAAAATAACATGGCTTCTGCATTGAACGGCAGACTAGTACCTGACAATTAGAAAGATCATGGCTGACAGTGGAAGGGTCCAGAACTGGACAGAGAAACCCCTGTGGCCCCACAGTGGAGTGTAGCCATAAAGTAACACTGGCCACGGGGGAGGCGAGCAGGGGGGAAAGGGTGAGAAGAAACATTTTCCATTGTCGAGCTCTGCGTTGTCTGACTTATTACCAAGATTTTACTTAAATAAAAATATGTTCCCCTTTACATCACTAAGTGTAAGAGACGCTCAAGACAAGTTCTGAAGGAAAAAAAATAAACAACGTCCAAGAAGAACTGGAAGAGTTACCTTTACAGCACATCTGCGTTAAGTATCTATTTTATCAGAATTGTTTAAAATCTAAAGAGTGGCAAATCCTCAGCATTTTGCTTTTTGGAGGGAAAAGGGATTAGAAAGAAAAAGAAGAAAGAAAGAAAGAAAGAAAGAAAGAAAGAAAGAAAGAAAGAAAGAAAGAAAGAAAGAAAGAAAGAAAGAAAGAGAGAAAGAAAGAAAGAGAAAAAGAAAGAAAAGAAAAAAAGAAAAGAAAGAAAAACTCATTTTCGACCTCTGTCCACAAAACTCCATGTTAGGTAGTTCACTGTGTAAAAATTATCAGGCTAAAACATCTGGGAAAGAAAGCTATGAAACAGCAGGGAACGTGGCTGGTTTATTGTTTATCTTTTGTTTATGAGGCAGTATTCAAGTTTAATTACTACTCTAAATTAAACTCTAACTGGCATCAGGAGACATCCCTTTACATGACTAAGTTAAAAAAAAATCCAGAAATCCCAACTCTGGCTTTTTCAAGTAAGTTGATACATATAGGAAGAAATTACTCAAAATTAACAGCAATTATAGAAAGCTTTCAAGCATTTATGGGCACTATTACATGCTCCTAGAGCATTTATTTATTAGAACAGTTTAATTTTATATCTAATGGTTACTATTCTAAAAAGTCCTGAGAAAATCAACAAAAATTATTTGGATGTTTGCTGATGGCTAAAGGATGGTATTCTTTTGACTTTATGGTGGGGGGGGCGGGCGAGGGAAAAAATGCAACATCGATATTCTATATACAACAGCTTCTTCTGTGGGAATGTTCAATTATCAATTACATTGTCAGAGAATTTTTTTTTTTGGATACAATTAGGAAGACAGGAAGGAAAAGAAATGTCATTTACTTATCATAACAGTGAGTGACCAGTTTTGGATGAACTTAGCTCTAGGAAAAATAAAAGTTAAAAGCAACTAGCAAAAGATTATGCCAGATGGCATCTGTCATATTGTATTTAGGGTTATTTTAAAGAAATTGCCGCCACTATGAAAACATTCCATTGACGGAGTTTTCCTAGACTGAATAAGAAATCCCAGAACATGGTCAGGATCCACCGTAGGTAGGTTGCAGGTTTTTCTCCCTCCTTTAAGTGTATAATTGGAATATTGTGGTGGGGGAGAAATCTATTTCATACCGATAGTATGCATTAGACACTCAAAAGTGTAATACTATTTTAGATGCTTGCTTACCTATAAACACACCCTTTATGGGGTATTTTTAGATTGCAACACCATGACTGGTAAAGAACCGCATAATACATAAATAAATATCTGGCTATAAAATAATAGTCTTATTGCCTGGATCAGAGTTGGGGACATCAATGGGAGGGATTGGTAGGTGGCAGAGTTGAGGGGAATTATGCTGGCCTGCGCAGCCGTGTGTCCTGAAAGATCAGAGACGTATAGACGCTCGTATGCTAATGTATTTAGGTTAAACTGGGTCTGGCAACAGTATGGTTAACGTGCGTGTGGTGTGCAGTGTGAGCTCAGCAGTTACTGGGCCAACTGTCTCGGTATTTCTGGGAATCCTGCCTATTCACAGTGCAGGGATTGTTCAATTGCTGCAAAATGTACAAAATGAATTTTACAAAAATGAATTGTAAGGAAGGCCCCATTACAACGATTTTACAGCAAAGATGTCAACATCAATTTTTCTTTCATGCATAGCTAATGATTAAAACAGCATATTCCATTTGCCTAAGACAATTTATTTCATATTGGCACATCAAAATATTGAAATACAAAGTTATCTTTACTCTACCCTTTTTATTCATTGCTGCTGAACCCATACCATTGTTCAAACCAGGAAAAATAAAACAAACTTGGCACGAAATACTTAAAACAAAGGCTCATCAATATTCTCCAATTTGTCAACATCTCAATTACAGCACTGGAAAAAATGTAAATTTCATGTGCTCTAAACACTGAGGGGTCTATTCTCTTGCCAATTCACATGCGTAACTCCCATCAGCGTTAATGGGAGTTACACAAACCCATCAATAATAATAATACTTTGTACATATATTGTGCCTTTCATCTAAGGCTCTCAAAGTGCTCTGTGAACAAGGGGGCTGCTTCCTAGTCTTTACTCTGGCAAAATACACAATGAAATACAAAGCAGCTTTTGGCTCAGCAGGTACAGAATTAGGGACCCCGAGCCTTATTATCAAGCCCCATTTTACTGATGGGAAGCCAGACACAAAGAGGACCAGTTACTGCCCCAGAGTCCCCAGTCTGTACCCTAGTTCTATCCCTGAAAAACCAGATTTCTTTCTTCATTCTAATGTGACTAACAAGACAAACTCCCTCCCTTTGGCTGCTTTTAGCAAAAGAAATCAGAGTGAATGAAAATCTGGTTCATATTTATATAGTTTACTGCTAGGCATGTGCTGTTTGAAAGATATAGTAAAGTCAGGTTTTACATTTTACCAAGTTTGTGTCTTACAATATTTCTAAAATTTGATTTTTTTTCCTCTCTATTTGGTTTGTTGCACAAACACTAGGGAGGAAAAGACGACCTTTCACCTGTGTAACTGTAGCTCTTTCACTATCAAGTCATAAAATGAGGTATTTTTAGGTTCCAAAGTAAAGATGTGTATGAATCATTTTAGCAAAGATATTCACAAAAAATATAAAGCAACATAAATGCATGTATTGTTTTATAGCATATGGCTATTAAAGTTTAATTTAAAATGTGTATGAAAACATTGTATTTAGTACAATTCATCCCTATTTTTTCTGTTTATCATAATTTGTTTTGAAACTGAGTCGTTTTACAGTTTTCCATATGCCTGTTGTGCTAATAAATTCTGAATACGCAAGAAAACTCTTTTCTAAACTATGAACTTGGTTTCCAGTGAAACATTATAATATATTTAATACCAGGAACATAAATTTCCCTCCTAGGTTTCCCATTATACAGCAACCCTAAGATTTCACCTAGGATAAGCATATGTGATTTCAGTCAATATCTCTGTTGACTTTGCCCTGAAGCAGATAATTAATCTTTCCCACAGAAAGCCACTCTGGACAATTCCGTGGGCCCAATTTCAAAATACCTTAAATACACGTTTAAAAGACTAACATAGGCCTGAGTATGACAAAATACATCCAAGCTCGGCTTCAAAATTTAGTCTGCTGTAACAAACAGAATACCCTCAAACACGTGTCTGGGGACCACTGATGTGGTAAGCCAGGTAGGAATTCTCCACGCCAAAACATTCCCTATTTTATAGGAATCATAGCTTGTTTTTGTCCCTCACACTTGAATACAGTAAAATGACTGACTTCCTAGTACTCGGACACATAAGCTACCATGTCCATTCTTTAATCCCACGGAGATATGATAAAAGGAGCAAAATCCTGCAGGGATCAAATCCTTCAACATGGGATAAGTGGGTGCAGCTACCCACCACATAGGGGTTTGTGGGCCTCGCTTTTACCCGGTGCATCTGTCTCAGAACTCTTCTCTTTTTCTGACCAAAAACAACAACAAATCAAAACGAACCGAAATGATAAAACTCCACGCCTTGCCTGTTGCCGCAACTATTCCCAGCCCCAAACCCTAGGGTCTTCTCGCTCCCCCTCCCTCTCTGGCTGGTCCTTTCCTGCTATCTCCCTTGCCATAACTCAACCAACCCAACAGAACCAGTCAGTTTTAAATTTCAGTTGGGACCTTCGTGACCTGTTAATGAATCTACAGAGAGGAGAAAAACTCACAGTGTTGAGTTATGCCTGGTGTTGCTAGCTGACTTGGAGTCAGAAATGCTTGAAGCGTTAACGTAATTGCAAGAATGTGAAAAATGAAGCGCTGGGCTCCTGAGCAAAGTGAAAGGTCAAAGCGAGCCGTGCACACAACAAGTCTTTGGAAGATAGCCTCATTAGACCATTAAGTCTGCTTCTCTTCCCCCCCCTTCTGTCCAATGTTTAGGGTGTTTTGTTTTTATGAATAGATACATTTCACCCTTTGTGTTATAGCAGTTAGGGGTGGTAGGGAAGGTGGGCTCATTCAAAGCTTTCCAGATTTACCCACCCTGAGAAGCCCATCGCCATGACATGGGACCACAATTAAGCCACTGCCCTGCGGATCCACAGGATTGAGGTGCACGCCCTCTCCGACATGCCTTCCAGTTTGGTTTTCTTACGTACAATCTCACCGGTCTAATAAAGACAGGAGATAAGCCTAAAGAGATCCAATTCACAAGTTCTTCCACAATTTGCCATCCGATAGTTTTCATTTCTGTATCAGTTGCAAACAACCCAGATTCTAATTTGGACCTATTCGCAGTTAATGGCGTCCTAGGAGAAAAGTTTCTTTTTATACTCTTCTAGAATACTAGTAATCCAAAATCTGTGGCCAGAAACTTGGAGGAGTCAAGGCACTCACCCTGCATCAACCACCCTCGTTTAAACGGCACATATGATGACAGCTCAAACTGTTGAACTGTCCTCCACTTGGAAGACTGTCTAATGCTTAAATATTGTGGCCATAAACACAGTCATAATAGAGATGAAATGGACCTAGGAGATCAGACACCATCTAACGTAAAATATTAAAAAGTAAAATCTATACACTTTCCTGGCCCACATTCAATAATGCATCTTCCTTTAAATTATCATTTTAGCTGGAGAAGAGTCATCCCTACCAATGTGTAATTGCTCTCTGTGCAATAGGTGAGTTTTAAATGGTAAAATTTATTCTAAATTACGCTAGGCTTCCTTGTCAGGTGCAGCTGACGTCCCCCTTGCCCTCCGATTATTCTAATTTTTAGGATCTGTGACAAAAGTCACCATGTCAGCTGAATGGAAATGGGGACAAATAATCTAAGAACTTCAAAATCCATCTTCCCAAGATAAAATTCCATACAAAGTTCACCCAGTACTTCTAGAGCTCGGAAGAACAGATTCTGGCATTTTATGCGCTTTAGAGCCATCCCTGTTGGTTACAGAGAACTCCTGCAGTTGATATTACAAACAAAATACCCTGCTTATAGAATAATTCCAACTAGTGCAAAGAGCCGCAAAGTAAGCCTGTCATTCTATTTACTCACACACAGAAGTAAAGTGTAGATAACCAAATTTGTAAAAGAATTGGCAGAACTAATCAATTGTTATTGTAATGTCTACTTAAAGATTAGACATATCACTTTGACTTTTTTTTTTAAGTAATGGAAGTTGAGAGGAACTAACATAGCAGCTCTCTAACCTGCCGCTCTCCTGTTTACAGGGAGGTAGATGGACCGGTATCATAAAATACTGAAGCTATTTTAGTTATGTCGACTTTGCACAAGGAAAATGCTTGACCTTTTACCTTGTTCACTGCTGTTGTCTCCGCTCTGCGAAGCATGGCCCCCACTGGAGGGTCCTGGGGTGCCTGCGGAGTGGGTGGAGGTGGCATCGTCGTGGTCTCGCCAAGATGCAGGATTCTGATGTCAGGATGCCAGGAGATTTTTCCACAGTTACCATTTCAGCCATAAATGAGGAACCAAGAGGAGAGGTGCAGAGGGAGACAAAAAATGTACACATATTAGTATTTGTGGAACTAGGCCTATCTGGATTCCACACTACGGTATGTTGTCTTTTCGGAGATAGGTGTCAAAAGTAGGAAAAGGTACTCTGGAATGTGGAGGAGGTGATGGCTAGCTACATCAGTGTATGCATGTGTTTAATTGAAACAGACACTTAAAAGGGGTGCCTTTCATTATATACAAATGCTACCTCAATAAAGTGAATTCTCAAAGTTAGGGAAAAGAGCTTTTTACAAATCTAGAAGTCATTTCTACTCTTGCTGTCTTTTTTTTTTTTTTTTTAAGATTTTTTTTATTTGACAGAGATAGAGACAGCCAGCGAGAGAGGGAACACAAGCAGGGGGAGTGGGAGAGGAAGAAGCAGGCCCACAGCAGAAGAGCCTGATGTGGGGCTCGATCCCAGAACACCGGGATCACGCCCTGAGCCGAAGGCAGACGCCCAACCGCTGTGCCACCCAGGCGCCCCTACTCTTGCTGTCTTAATTGGGGCACACTCTTCCAAGAAAGAGGCTAATACTCTTAGATACGAATTACAGAACATCTACAAAACTCAGTGACTCCCTTAAAACAAACAAACAAAAAACGCAAAAAACCCCACAGATCCAAGAAAGTACGGGGCAGCCCCTGCATCTTTCAGACGCATCGACCTAAACCAACTTGAATGAACACTGAAAATTAGCAACTGGTTATACAACCAACAGATACAGTGACATTAATGAACAGAATGAAGCAACTGTGAACGATCAGCCATCTGATAACCTGGACGGGACCCCCACGTGAGCTCCATGGAAGCTTTAAATTCACAGGGCATTGCTTCTTTCCTGGAAGTCTGACTTGTTTCAGAGGACATGCGAGGCAAACTGAGAAATTATAGCTCATGCTACTTTGCTGAGTGTATTCTTCTCCTGTTCCTCCTCCCCTTTCCTGATCATTCCCAATCCCCTGCTGTTGCTTAAAGGAAAACAGGAATTCTAATGTACAGGAAGGACTTTATCAGCACCACATGAAGGCAGGCAAGAGATGGAATTTCCTCTGGCAGAAACGGAGAGTAGGAACAGCACATGAAACAGACCAGCCTTAAGGCCAGAGTTGTACACTTGTCACCTGCCTGTGATGACTTCAACTAAAGCCCAAAGATCTCCTGGCGAGCAAATTCTAATTGGGGGAGGGGAGATTCTTTGGGGGCAAAATGAAACAACATCAATCCCTCAAAGTACGCTATTTCTTCTCACAAGAATTGGTAAATAAGGATTCAGACATGCCTATGGGCAACATGCAAACATCTTGACCATCTGAAAGCAATCTTGCCACGTTGTCATTATATATAGTTTATCCAGAAAAAAAAATCAGTCTATCATTTTCTTCTGTATCAACTCTAATGTATATATAGAATATAAAATGTTATCAAAATAAAATCAAGAAACCACCGTGAGACAAAATAAGGGGCTATTCTTATTTGGAACAACAACAACAACAAAACCCCCTTTTTTTTTCCCCCTCTACAGGTCTGCTACACACTGACTACAAATTAATATTTAGCATTTTTGAGAATGACGAAATGACCCAAAGCTCTATAGATCAGTAATATCTGTATCAAATAACGCTACTGGCCAGCCATCAGGCTAGCAACTGATTCAAAGTGAGAACCCAAAGCAGAAATCTTGTGACTCTAGATACAGCAGAGGTTTAGATCTCTAAAGGTTATGTTTTAAAAAGGAGATTAGGGAACGGAGTCAAATAAAATGAAAATCAAGGTTCTGTGCTGCCTGTATTAAGACAAAGTCATGCCTGTGATTTCTCTAAGTTAGAAACCACTCCAAGAGTTTCAAGCTAAAGGCAAACAGAACACAGGGGTTCTTCAAGCTCTGCAGCCTCTTCATGTCAGCTATTTGCCGGATGGTAATCAGATAAAGAGCTAGAAGAATTATGTGGAAGAAGGAAAGAAAGAAGAAAGAAAGAAAGAAAGAAAGAAAGAAAGAAAGAAAGAAAGAAAGAAAGAAAGAAAGAAAGAAAAAGAGGAAGGAAGGAAGGAAGGAAGGAAGGAAGGAAGGAAGGAAGGAAGGAAGGAAGGGATGGAAAGGGAGAAAGAAAGAAGAAACAATAGCATGGCATGAGTTTAGTCCTGCAACAACACTGGCTAGCGCCTTCTTTTAGAAAATGAAATACCTGAACCACATTCACCTAGGCTAAACTTTCCAGTGTACACAGCAAGTGATGTTAATTTTATGCACTGCAGGCTTTTTATTAAGCAGGCTGCTATAAAAGCTCCTTCCCCCTCATGAAAATTACAATAATTAACCACTAACATCTCAACTATGTTTTAAGGTACATGTCATCCAACGACTGTTATATCATCGTTCAAATGAGGCGAGTCACTAAAGGGACTGGAAGGGACCGCTCAAAAGAACTTCCTGCCACTGAGAATACGGGTTTGCCCCTCTCAGTCAAACCTGTACTGAGTTTTTCAAGACAGACCTCATTAATTTACAATTTAGTGTACTTCTTTCAGTGGTTTTCTGGAGGGGATGTTTTCTGAATTGTAAAGGGGTGAAAAATAAGCCACATAAGCAAATTTTACTTTAAAAGCAGCTGATTCCTCTAAGAGACCTGGATCTTTGGTTTTCGGCCCAGTCCTAAAATTTGCTACTGTTCACCATTTAACGTACCATGCCCCTGTCTCTTCTCTCTCCTCCTCCACATCCTCAAAAATGCTGTCCCCAACAAGAGTCATAAGATGTTTATTTCCGCAGAGGGTCTCAAGTGTTATGACCTTGTTTGAGAGACTGACACAAACGAAGGAGTAACCAACCATGGCATTCATCTAACTCCGAAATAGGAAAACCAGATGGATCTCTCTGGGGCTTCAGGGCTGAGGAGTTCCCCCGAAGTTGTTCCGATCCAGCTACACCATGGTGACTTGATCACATACGAAGACAAACGCTGATTATCTAGTCAATAAAAAATTGCTACCTTCCCGGTTAGAAAAAATTACAACCTACGTGGATGGGTAAAATATAATCCTTTACCCGTAACACTGGGGTTTTTTTTCTTAGACAGAAAAATTTGTTTGTATCACAACCTCTTTCCTCTTCTTCTTCTTTTTTTTTTTTTTTTCCCCTCCCTAGATAGTTTCCAAGTTTACATCCTTCAAGAATAACTGCCTGGCTTTCTGCCAAATTATATGCAGAAGTTTAGTGAATCTTGAAACCAAAGTGGCATATGAAAGCATGTACCACACATGATGTATGTAGGAAATAAAGAGAAATGCTCTCTGAGTGCTTGTGTGTGGGTGAGCACGCAGGTACATGCATGGTACTCCATACGTTCCTGTTCTTCAACCCAAGTATCCCGAAGATCCCCGAGGGCAAGGAGTGAACATGTTTCTATTCCCGGTGGCTTTAATAATTGGGAGGCAAATATGGTACTCCTCTTGCTCTTACGTAATTGCGTTAAAGAGCAGTGTTAGCAGGAGAAAAGCAGTGAATACTGAGTGGGACACAATAGAAGGAGATGGAAAATAGATACAAGAAGCTAGGTCTCCAGGGGCAGTATTTTCTATTTGCTGGGCTACAGACTCACAGCTGATAATGCAAGTTGTAATTAATATAAAAGCATGAGACAAGATGGGGAGAGCTTGTAGTAGCGAGGCCACAGGAGATCATTCTGCTGCTCTCCTCTGTTTTTCATTTACACACAGCTTTCCCTAGAAAACACAATTCGGCCAGTGTTTTTTCCCTTGAAATTAAAAAAAAAAAAAAAAAAAAAAAAAAGATTTAGCACCATCATTGAATTTTGCTAAATCTGGGAAAGAGCACAGATAGGACAGGAATCTCTGGGCACAGGAAGCAAAACATACGCAGGCCTGTTTTGTTGAGGTTGCAGATATCGTGGAAATTGTCACGTTTTACACCCTATGGCATTTCCGTGGGGACTTGCCCATAGGAAAATACTTAGTAGGTCCTGGTGAATTGGTGGTATTGCCCTGTTTAAATGATTCCACAATGCTCATGGTTCCTCCACTGCAAAAAGGCAATGCAGTAAAATGTAGGAGTGTTTCTAAATAAATACAAAACTGAGTGGGCAAGTAAAATGTATTAGGCTTCAAGGAGAAAAGAAAAAAAAGCCATACTACACCAAGTTCTATCTAAAATAATCTGAAACTCATCTTAGACCCCAAGTGAAAAGATGATTCAGTGGATGTGGTAAAGGAGGGAGAGCTTTAGATTCAAATTAAGACACTAGGGTGCCCTCTCTAACGGATCATGTGGCCTTAAGCAAGTAATGCACTTCATTTCCCTGGGACTTGCTTCCTCTGTCTCTTTAAAATTAACAACCTAGGCGAAATAATCCCTAAGGTCACTTCTACTTCTTACTTCTATTATTAAAAAAGAACCCTTTAAAATAAGCATTTGATTTTCTAGAACCTATAAAACTAATGTGATATATAACACCAAGCCAAAATTTTTATATGAACTTGAACAATACAGTAGACTAATTCAGAATATGTGCTTGTAGGTAGAAGGCAACAGTAAACATATATAAAGATATTTTAACCAGCAAATGAAGCATGCAAAACTAATTTGACTCGATATGTTTAAACAACAAAGGCAATATATGCTTGCATCAGTACACATAGTTAATACGTAACATATTTCCTATGACTTTATGATATTTTAGTTCCTAATTAACACTGTGCAGAGATTATTTTGTTAAATAAGATGAGAACTCCTATCATGAGGTATTCAAGCCTACAAAAGTTAAAAATGTTAATTGTGCGGTTTGAAAAAACGTTAGAATTTCAACTTCAGTATTCTAAAGTTGACATAAGAACTCAGGAGAACCATGCATGCTTTCAGAACATGGACTCACTCTTTAAAAATGTAAATAGAGCTGGGGTCTTTCCCTCATCTCCCTGCTTCTACACTCTATTGAGCTTTGGGAATTAATATGTGAGTAACTCTCAAAGAAGTGTCAAGTACTCTTTGCAAATTCCAAAAATGAATTCCAAAATGAAAAAAAAAAAATGGATTCCTCTATTTAACTTGTAGAAAAAAATATAAATTTCTTGTTTTGTTGGTATACCATCACATTATAAAATGTCTCCTATAACTCTGAAATTCTGTTGGGATATTCCATAAAACATTCAGTCTAAAAAAAAAATAGGAAATCAATTTTTAAAGTATCAAAAATTTAATCTGATAGTGAATGTCAGTGGCTGTCAAATGTTTGTTTAATTTCATCTCATCACAGTTACACTGAAAACATACTTCAACTGCACAACCGAAGTGATTTAAATAATATAATTATTTTGAATGGTAAATTGACAGAGGGGCTATCAACCTTCAGAAGCTACACAACAATAACAACAGAAAAACCCATGACCCCCGCCATGTTGAGCTGGTAGAAAGAACTCAGAGGTAGAACTTTCCCGGAATGGGTCCCTGGAGATGTTGGATAACACACCACAAAGTCTAATCCTATACTAGAACTTAAGAAACTATCTGATAAAATAAATCATTTGATTATTAATATTATTACCAAATCCCATTATTTCCCCCTTGATATCCTATAGACCAATCACTTAAACCTATCCCTCTCCTCGCTGCCTAGTCCCTGCTGACTTTCCAGGTACTAATAGATTCTACCTCCAGACACTTGCCTGTATTCTGTCAGGGACAAGGTTCTTAACCCATTTTTAGAAGCTGTATACAGATAAATAAACTTGACATATTCAGAGATGCAAAACAAAACAACAGTATATCTTCAGTTAAATTATAGCTTTCAACATAGAAATTAAAATAATTTCTTTTATTAATCATATTATCAGAGCTAGTCAATTTTGAGGCATCTGTCATTAACTATTAACAGATAAAGTTATATCTTCTTCCCTATACTTAATTCATCCAAAAAATTAATAAATGAGTTCCTTATGAACATTAATTAGAAATAATAATATAACTGTATGCACTTCAGGCAAATAGAGCTTGGCTCAGAGAATATATTTCAAACAGATATATTTCATTTATCTAGTGCTGATCTAAAGATATGTGATATCTTTAAATGTAAACATAAAGATATATTTTATTTGTCTGTACTAGATCTAAAATTATGTAACGTAGAAAATGTGGATATCGCCTATTATTTAGAAATACTACAGACTAGGAAAAGCATGAATATTCCACAATAGTTTTCAAGTTGAAAATTTTTTTTAAAGAATTGGTTTCTTGACATGTTTATTTTAAACATAATAAATTTGAATGTCTGGGAAACTTAACATGAATTGCAGCTGGAAAATAGAGTTCTATTTCCTTTTACCATCTTATTTTCTTTTCCCCAATATTCCAAAGAATACTATAATAGTTGTTTCCTACCTACAACAATTACTCTCATGTTTAATAAGAAAATTAAATAAACTATATTATAATACAAAAATATAAGCATTATGAATTTACTAAAAACAACAAAATAACCAATGTTGCAAATTCTATTATCTATTTAATTCCATATTTCCTTTTATCATCATGCCCATCATGGAAATGTCGATAATATATGAGCTAGTTCAGTATCTTTAATGAATGTAACGTACTAAAGGTTAGGACATTCTGGTTGTCTGAGTGTTACATCGGATTATTTACATAAAATTACAGAATGTGAAATCAGCATGACAACAGCCTGATTTACTGTGTAATAGTATATAAAACTCATTCTTAAAAGCCTGCCAAAAGTACTTGCTTTCAAGATATTTGTAGCAATTACTTTCATTCAGTTTTATTTTCAGATTTTTCAATAAGAAAATAGAAGTCTATTTTGGCACCTAATATTTTGTTCCTGATGCTTTCCTCTCTGCTTTCCACTACACAAAATTACACACTTATTCTTTCTTTTCTCTCTTTCACTGTCTCTCTCCTTGCTCCATCCTTCCTTAAACACACACACACACACACGCACACACACACAATGCAGCCTGATACCACTTAATAAGTATAGAGGTGTATGTGTTTTGGGGGTGTCAAACAGCTGTCACAAACTGTCACCTCCACAAGAGAAACCTTGGCACACAACAAATTAAACTACACTTCTTTTTTAGCTGTCATTATTCATAGCCAATAAGTTGAAATGCTCTCGGCATTTCATGTGCAAATAAAACCATGAGGAAGCACAGTAGATCAGAATAGTGGGCCAACAGATAAAACAGAGAAAACAACACGCTGTCTCAGTCCTTCTGAAGTGGCTCACCATCACCCCCTGCACCAGCGTGCACCAAATGAGATCCAGCCTGGGGCAATGTATTAAATATGCATATCAAAGCAAATGAAAAAATAAACCTGGAGATTCAAATTGGACACATTTACATGCTGAAAATGCCCCACTCATACCACTTTTCAGGTAGTAGTTCTGGGGTATTTTCCCTTTTTGGTGGGTGGGGGGTGAAGGGAGGGTGTACTGGCAGAAGAGGCAGACGTGTAAGAGAATTCACTTTGTAGGGGGTGCTTGGAAAGAAATATAACCAACGTACCTATGGTACGAAAACACCAAAAATGGTGAAAACTCTGCAAGGTTTTCTCTCCCCTCCCGCATAAAATTCAAGTCTGCAGCAAATCTCGCCATTTCCCACTCAGTGTGCTGGTGGAACAAATTATTGCTTCCTTTCAAAACAAATAGCAGGGGGCTAAAGTAAAAATGTTATAGTTCAGATCTCTAGGAAATAAAAGGCTTTAAATTATGATGCCCAATGAGGTGGCAAGCCCTCATGGGTTCAAAATAAATCAGTTGTCATCTTTGCTTGATTGGGGGCCTGCAAGAGGAGCAACAAATGTTACAGTTGACTCTTTTATCCAAAGATAATGATTGTTAAATTATTAAAGCGCTATCCTCTTAGGTACCACTTCCTTCTTGAGTGTAATTTAAATATTACAATAGTTTCATATATTGGCAGTGTCTATCAGCCAATACTCTAAACAGCCTAGTTTATCTTATCTCTTCTATGTAGACATTGGCATGTTCTCGTTACGTACATCCACTTGAAAAACAGTTGCCAAGAAAGTATTCTAGAAAACCAAGTAGTCGAGACCCCTGCAAATGTCATGAGAAACGTTTTTGGCTGCAGATAACTGTGAACCTCTCATCCTACAAACCACGTAACTAGATTCCTTCTCATTCCCCCAACATTGCAGGCTGCATTTGAACTGAGAAACAGGAAGCAGTGAAAATAAACAAATAAATTACAACAACAACAAATATTTCTAAGGGAGTGTCATGCCGTGTGGACAACGACCACACATCATATAGCCACATACCAGCAAGTAAACTTCCCATAGCTGCTTGCTGCGTCCTCTTGATTTTAGTTAATACACTCAAATGCAAAAGAGCCCCTCAAAGTCCCCCCCCTCATGATGGAACAAGTCAAGAGTAAAGATAGCCATAGGAGCTTTCAATGCCATAGTACTTATTCTGTCTTAGAACTAGACAACCAGGACTGAGGCTTTCTTTTTTTCTTTCTTTCTCTCTTTCTTTCTTTCTTTCTTTCTTTCTTTCTTTCTTTTTTTTTTTTTTAACTTTTGTTCTTAGGCTGGCTTTCTACATAGTACAAAGGCTCATAATTAAAATGTATGACTGCATATTTTCAAAACTTTTTTTTGGAGGGTGGGGAGAGATAAAGAACCTCACAGAAGGTTTATTCTCAAGGCATTTCAACCCATTCCTCTTAACACCCAGGAATGGGGGGCGGGGAGTGGTGGTAATGATACAAACTGCCTTCAAGCACCGAAGTCTGTTTAACTCCACGAAGTGTTAAGTTAATATTTCAGCCAGCAAGTTATTAGACTATAGCCTGTATCACTTAGGTTGTAAGCTCAATTGAATATAATCTATAGACACCCTGTCCCCCACCCCCGGCTTGAGTTCCTATAAATAAACTGCTGTTCACACCCACTCTTTAACCTCGCCACTCTTGCCTTTCCTACCAGCTGCAATCTTTCTTCTCTTTGCTTCTTTTTCAAAATTTCAGTCTCACTACATATGCTTTTTTTCTTTTTTTCTTTTTTTTTCTTTTTTTCTTTCTTTTTTTTTAATCTTCGGACTCCCTACATTGGTTCCAAAACAGGATTAAAAACAGAGAATAGAAAGAAATCTCCCATCCTGGCCTGACATACACAGTCACTCCTTACTATACTCTGTCTTCATTCACCAACTGTTTAAGTGTTAAAATTCAACCACGAACCTATGGTTACTCAATCGCAATTCCCTTCAGCTTTCTGTAATACATTGTTAATAATTGTTTCATCAAAGTTACTGTCTTTTATTATGAAGATGCTTCAGGCACTTGGCAATAAGTCCATATACTGACAATAAGTTTCTATAGAGCAAGAGCTCAGAGAATTGTAATGTGTTCACTCCTTCTTTTATTTCTAATGCAATGCAAGATTGCCAATAATTCTCGGGACTGTCATCTCTGTGAGAGACTGGGAAATCGGCCCTCCCTCCCCGGTTCCTCTTGTCCTTCAGTTCTTTCTCTCCCCCCAACCAGCTAGCTGACTTGCCTCTCTGTCCCGGCTGTACTGATTACACAGAGTTGAGAAAGCAGAAAAGGCAGCAGTCACCATTTCAAACAGACAATTTGCTAACACTCAAACCACCAAATCCAGAGAACTTTACACATTAAGAGCACAAATCACTCTATCAACTCCCTGGTTTCTTTGGTTCTCCACATAAATAAGGGAAGGGGCCAGGAAAGGACAAACGAAGATGAAGGGTATGGCAGAGGTAGTGAGAAAGAGAGAAAAGACTCCCCAAAAGACCAGATCGTTTAAAAAGAAAACTAAGTTTAAGCTTAGCTAAATGTTACAACAAGTTTTTAAAAAAATGCTTTACCAAGTGGTCTCAAAAGAATGCCAAAGGGCTCTTCGACTTACATGGTCAGCGAGATTTGTAGAGGAGCCTGAAAGTTCTTCGTGATCTGACTTGGAGCTGCCGTCTCTTTCATCAATGACAAGGTCGATGGGCATTTTCCCCTTCAAACAGCTAATGTACCGATGGCAGAAGTTATCACACAGTTCGTGGACCTAAAAGGAGGGTCATGGTGGAGGGTTCAGCTCATATTGTTGTTGTTATTGTTTTGTTTCATTTTTAAAGGGGAAAAAATCAGGTTGCAAGGTTACATTTGGAAAGAGCAACAGTGCAATGTCTTCCAAACTAACTCTAATTAATGGGTGTAATACTTGAAGGCAAGGAAACAATAGAGCAATTGTTGCAGCAGATATTATTCTCCAGAGACTTCCCTGAGCAACAAGTTAGAATAAAGAGAGAAGAAACAGGACTGGAAATAACTGGGCTCAGACTGGGAGTCCAAGGGGGAAAATCCGATTTGATGATAACATCAAAATGTTAGAACGCTGGAACTGGGAATAGCATTGGCATTTGCGATTCAATAAGCTAAGAGTTTTGCATGTTTCCAGGGGACAGGGATTGAGCTGCAGAGCAATGTAAAGACACCCCAGAGAGGATGATTCCCTCTGCTTGCACCTAACACTCGCTCTGGTCTGAGGGTGAGCTAAGCTAATAGAGACGCAAGCAGGCTAAATGTCCAGTAACACAAATGGTTTTCTGCATTTCAAAATAATCCTGAATGCCTGGGGGAAAAGGCAGGAGGGGGTGGGGTAGGGGAGCAGGCAGGGCTGTCCTAATTCACCCATCCTCTGAGCCCCTGGGTGGAGGAGCAGTTTGAAGGAAGGACATGGTAACAAGTTGCTCAAAACCTCCAGGTGCTCAATCCCTCAGACCGTAGGTTTGTTAAAGACGTCCCAAGTCAACTGAGAAAGGAAAGTGGCTAACACAAAATGGGGAGTGTCATTTCCCTTACCTTTTCTAACTCCAAAAGATGAAACCTTAGTACTTGTATTGCTTGTATCATCTGAAAGAAAAGTTTAGAGTGTGGAGTTAAGGCTCTGTGACTCAGGAGTCCTGAGTGGGGGGTGGTGAGGGAATTGAGCTGGGGAGAAGAAGGAAGCCAGGCAAAACCCACACATCAAGAAATCGTCTGAAAAACCAAGTGATTACTGATCATCTCTGCCTCATTGGCCATGGGGTAGGAATCTGACTCAACCTGAGACGAAGCATCTAATATCTTTGGCCCCTGTGTTCACTGAGCTATTTGTAAGAACTGCTTTCCTAGGGCCAGGCCTTCTTTCTCCGCCTGAGTCTTTAACCGTCCCCTCTCGCGACCTAAGGCCAAATTAAAAAAAAAAAAAAAAATCCGCTTCATCGGAGAGAGAAAGCTTTTTAGAACAGCACACCCAGCGAAATCCGTCCTTACTGAAGAAGGAAATACTCAAGATGAATGGTGAAGCAAGGCCTTTGAAAGCGGATTTAAGTACTTTTAATATTGAAATTGTGCAAATTAGCAAAAGAATCACACCTAAAAGTGGCCTGCGCCCGCCTGCCCCCTACCTCCCTCCCCCCATCTCCCCGCCCGCCCTCCGCTGCTGAGCCAGCGGTGACTTCCTTCGGGGGAGCTGCCGGGGGCTCGGCTGCCTACCCTGGCAAACAGAGGAAATAACTCACTTCTCGCAGCCTAGCTCCCGGGGCCGAGACCTGGGACTCATCCCCTGCTCACACTCTGGGCGCCGTGTCCCCTCCTGCTGCTCCCTGGCCTCCGAGTTCCCTGACGTCCATCCCACCCCTCACCTCCCATCGTCCTTGCGGGGGCTCTAAGCTGTTCCCTCTTCCTCCCAGTCGCTCTTGAGGTTCAAAAGAGGGCTCTGCTCCAACTCCCCAGAGCTCCAGGGTATAGTGGGTGCTTCTAGGCAAAGGGGGTGGGGAGCAGACTGGGAAAAGGCAAGAAACCGTGAGCCTTACCAAATTGTCCAGCTCTGGATTTGAGGAAAAAAGGGGCTTTTCAGCACGAACCTGTAAGAAGTAGGGAATGTCAACATGAATGACCCCCCCCAACTTAAAAGAAGAAAAACGCTGTCACGGACTGAACCGTGTGAGTGGGTATGGTGGAAGGGCAGTGGCTGAGAAGAGGAGAGGGCCTTTGGTAAAATACATGAAACAAACTAGTGCCTTAAATTAGTGGGTTCCTTTGAATAAGTACTGGGGCCTTCTACTCCTAGCCCCATTAAGGGGCACCTGGAACTGCTAAGCTGTTGTTGCGAACTCAGGGCCGTTCTCTGGCCCCAAGTACCCCCTCATCCAGCCGTCTAAGGGGCTGTGGCTCTTAACCTCCCACACCTTAGCGCCCCGCGCCGACCGCCCCATGAGGCGCCCAGTTTCCTTCCCTTCCAGGCACTCTCGGGTCCCTCACAGCCCCTATCCCCAATACTTGTTCAAGTAGCTGCAGGCGGGGGAAAAGGCCAAGCCCCAGATTAGGAGCAGGTCAACTTTAATTCGAGGGTCGAGCCCCTGTATTCCTGGCTGGGGGGAAAAACAAACACCCATATTTATCTCCGCTTCCAATTCGCCTCCAGGCTCAGAGATGGGGAGGAGGCGAAGAGCACGGACTGGGCCAGAGGAACAGATCGGGTGTCCCTGCCTTTTCCTCCTCTTTCAAGTAAAGCTCGGAGGAAAGGGGAGGGGGAGTGAGGGTCTGCAGGAGGGTGAGTGGGTCAAGAAGGTTGGACCTGCTTGGCGAAGACCGCGATGTCCTCATTGAAGGAGTCGGAGGAGCAGACGTCTCCGCCGGCCACTCCGGGTTCCCGGGGAGTGCAGGTCGCCAGCTCGCACTTCTCAAAGACCAGAGCTAACAGAGGAAACAACGGGTGCCTAACGGGCAGCGCCACGCAGAGACACACACACGGAGACGGGGTGCAGAGGGGAAGGAGCAAGAACTGTAATCAACAAGTTTGGAGGGTTCGGATTCCTTCTTTAATAAAACAGGCACGCATCACACTTTACAACCCTTCCTTAGCCAGCCGAGCCTGGGCCAGAAACAGAAAGGAAAATCGGCCTGGCCCTTTCCCTCAGCTCAGGAGTCCCTCAGATCTAGTCAGAGAAGCCCCTGGCCACTTCAGCCCGCCAAGTAAGAAAAGCCTCAGTTGGAAGTAATGAAACATCCAAGCAGCTCAGGCAGTCTGGAGCCCGGAGTCGATCCAGACCCAATCCCCACACTACAGAGGCCGCGGAACCAACCCCCTGACACCCAGCCCTGACCTCTCAAGAAAGGAACACTCTCTGAAATTAAAAAAAAAGAAAGAAAGAAGGAAAGAAAGAAAGAAAGAAAGAAAGAAAGAAAGAAAGAAAGAAAGAAAGAAAGAAAAGCCTTAACTCTCCATTAATAGTTATTCCGAAGGAGGCCGAAGGCTTCACCTCTCGATACACCCGAGGCGGTACTCCCTAACCCTAAATCGGAGACAGTGCTCTTCCAACCTTTTCGCCCCCTTGCCTTATAAACTTGTTTGCACTACTTCTAGTAAAGCCCGTGTGTGGGGGCCAAAATAATAGGAATGTTAAACGCCCAAGAGCTTCCTTCCAAAGACCACATTTCTCCAGCAGGCAAAAATAAATAAATCGAGTGTTAAAACTTGGAAGTGTGCGTGCGCGTCTGCCCTTTGTGTTCCTCCGGGCGGCTCAGCTGCACTTCGGGATGCTTGCGGCCTCTGGCTTCAGGCGCTGTTGCCGTTTACCCACCGTCCCCTCCCCTCAGCAAACCGCCGCCTTCCCCACCTCCTCTCAACTGGGAGAGCACCAGCGGTACGCTTCTGGACCGTGCACCTCCATCCCTCTCCGAGTTCCCTAAAATACGTAATTTCCAGCCATCTCCCTCGCTCCTTCTAAGAGCAGCTCTATGCAAGCAGCAGTCCCTTCCACCCCGCTGCACTTCAAGGTCTACCCCTTTATTTACAGAGAATTAAGAAGTGGGTGATTAGGACTTCCTGGCCGACAGAAGCAGCCCTGATCCCAGCTCAAGCTGCATTTAGTGACTCCCAGACTCTCGGTAGGGAAGAGAAGAGGAAAAAAAGCAAACCAAAACAAAAACAAAAACAAACGAAAAACCCCAAAGTTGCTCCTCACGGGCAGGAAACTTTCTCCTTCGTCAAGGCCTCTGTTAGGGGGCCTGGAAGGACCAGTTCTGCGTCCTTTGGCCAGGAATCCCGTCCTTGGGGAGAAGGCCCTGGCAAGATTCTCAGGACTCAGTCACTCTGGGCTGTGGGGTCCGGAGTGACGGGGCCGTGGGGGTGGAGGAAGCTTTATCTTTCGGGGACTTACACTTAAGGCAAAGAAGAGCAGGCCCCCTTCTCTGTCCTTTCTGAAGGCAAGCGGTTCCCGCCCCCCTCCCCCGCAGAAATAACTCCCCACTTAGTCGACCATCCCCTCAACCCCCACAGAGACGAACACACACTCGCACTCACAAACAGTATGCTGGGTCGGGAGGAGGGGGGTTGGTTTACCCGTAGATCGCGTCCTTGTCCCGCTTCAAGGCGTCGTTGACAGCGGATCCCATGCTGGCCGGCATGACATTGGGGTGCGGGGCGTGCGCGCCGTAGTGCTGCGTGGCGTGGAGCGGCGGCCCGTGGTTCAGGTGGTGAACCGGAGGGATCGGCCGCGGCGCATGAGGGTCTCCGTACATGGAAGCAGGCACCCCTACTCCGTCCATCCCGCCGTAATGGGGCAGCTCATCGTACTGTCGGAACCCGGCAAGGGGGAGGGGGGGCGCGGGAGGTAAGGGAGAGCCGAGGGGGAATAGAAAAAGAAGATGGGAGAAGAGAGCAAGGAGAGAAGTGGGAAAGGAATAGAGGTTGGGGGGGGGAGACGAAGGGAAGAGGGGGCAGGCAGGAGAGAGAGAGATAGAGAGAGGGAGAAATAAAAACAAAGTCAGAAAGGAGAAAAGTACCGAGCACGAGTTGAACACACAGAAACCAAACCAGCCGAAACAACGAGTTGAAAGTTGCGGGGGAAAATGTTTTTAAATTTTAAAATGAAAAAGTATGAACCAAGAGCAGCGTTTAGAGTAGGGAGAGGGGGCAGTGAGGCCAGGGACTGAGGGGGCGCCGGGAGGTCCCGCTCGGGCCGGAGGCAGCAGAACCGTAGCGAGCCAACCGAGGGAGAAGTGGAGTTAGTGTGAGGAGGAAGCCCCGGATCCCACCCCTAACCCCCCTTCGCCTCCTCCCGAGGATCCAATAAATCAAAAGGCGAAATGAAACAAAATAAAGAGAAGAAAAACGCTAATAATCAGGAGGAGAACGCCGAGGACGAGGGAAGACTGGGGCCAGTGCCTCCCCGGGGGCAGGGAGCGGAGGGGAGGGGGGAATAACGTGAAAGTTACCAGAAACATTATTTAGCAGCGGATTCCCTGCGTCCTTGTCAATTTCAGAGACAAAACAAGCAGCCCAGGCTAGTCTAGGCGGCGGCGCAGCGGCTGCGGCAGCGCGGCCCCAGCGGCGGCCCCGGCGGCGGCGGCGGCTCCTACGCAGCCCGTGCCCGCCCTGAGCCGCGGGAGCAGCGGCGGCAGCGGCGCAGCAGCGGCAGCGGCGGCAGCAGGAGAACCGGGGGAATCGCGCTGCTGGGGTAAAAGCTGGAGCGAGGCGAAAGCGTGTAACAATTGCACACGCACACACACCACTCACACGCACTCGCCGCCCGCCCGCTCGCTCGCACAGCGCTGGAACACGCGCGCCCAGACACGCACACACGCACGCACACACACACTCGCACACACGCAGAGGCACGGGGGGGAAAAGCCGATGAATAATTTTGCTGCTATTTTTTTAAATACTGGCCGCCATCATCAAGCAGCGAGCAGCAGCAGCGTTGAAGGGAGAGGAGGCATCGGGACAGGCCCCTCTTAGGAGAGGATTTATATCTAGGTAAGTGTTGGAGATTTAAACCTACCCTTTGCGCCATCAGTCTGCGCTCCAATAAACTCCTGGATGTGTCGTATATTTAATATCCCAGTCCGGATAAGAAAGTGATCTAGGCTGAAGATTCCTTTTTTTTTTCCAAACCAAAAAGACTTCTCCCAATTCTCCAATATGTTATTTTTAGGGGAAAAAAAAAGCCCAGGCAAGACAACGAAGAGTTTTTTTTTTCTGTGATATTTCTTCTTTTTCTCTTTTTTCCTCTTCTTCCTCCTCCTCCTGATCTTCCTCCTCCTCCTCCACCTCCTCCTCCTCCCCCCTCCCCTCCTCCTCCTTTTCGGTCCTCCTTTCCCCCTCTTTCTCTTCTCTTCCCCTCAGTTGGAAAAAAAAAAAAAAGAAAGAAAAGAAAAAGAAGAAAAAGAAGAAAAAAAATTGTCAAGCCCCCGAACTGAAGGTTACGAGCGGCCCGTCAGCAGCCCACATGTAACCGAACTGTCGTGTTTCATGGCTTTTTGCCACTCCAGCTGTCAATCAAAGCCCGGAATGTCAAGGTAGTGAATGAATGATGGTTGATGATGATGAAGAGGAGGAATCTTTCAGACCCGTTTTTTTTCTTCCAGTAAAACTCCGCGAGGGGTTTCTGCTTCTTGAATTTTTTTCCTCCCCCCTCCCCCCCTCTTTTAGCTTGGCCCCCGCGGTATCTATAATATGATCCTCTCTCTTTAAAGTATCGTTCAAAGAAAGCAGAGGGGAAAAATCAAGAAAAAAAAATGAATAGTTTGCAAAAATTGGACTTCCTCCCCCCCTTTCCTGGTAGGTATTTTGTCTCTCCCTCTCTCTCTTTCTCGCTCGCTCGCTCTCACTCGCGCTCGCTCTCTCGCGCTCGCTCTCTCGCGCTCTCTTTCTCTCTCTGGGAGATGAGTGAGTGTCAGTAGGTGTTGGCAGGTTGGCTGCTGCCTGGCTTATAGAAGAGCCTCAGTTTGGCGGCGCGGGTCGGCGGCGGGAGAACGAAATGACGGAACCCGGAAGTCGTGGTGGCCATAGCCCGTCGTACGGCGGAGACACATCCCGGGAGTGGGGAGCGGGAGCGAGGAGGAGCGCGCCGCGCCGAGCCTCTGATATGCAGCGAGTGCGATCGGACGGCCCAGGCTGGGGGGGCGGGGGAGACGGGGGGTGGGGGGGAGGGGAGGTAGGAGCCTGGCAGACCCGAGCAAATCAGCGAGCCTGCTCCTCCGCGGGGACAGCCGGGGAGGGGGGCGGCGGGAGGGGGGCGGCGGGGGGGGGGGGGAAGTCGGAGGAAGAGGACTGTGTGTGTGTGTGTGTGTGTGTGTGTGTACGCGCGCGCGCGCGGATCGGTGCGCGCGCACGAGGGCGGGCGCGCGCGAGCGAGGAAAGAGGGAGAGAATGAAGAGGACAGGGAGAGCGCAGAGAGGAAAACTGCAGAAAACCACAGGGAAAGTACGGTACAGCCTCAGATCTTATAGATTTTTTTTCAAACTTACTTCTAGTCTATTTTCCCATTACACAGGGCTCAAGCCTAATGGGGTCGTGTCGGGGACGTTTGGCATGGCGCTCTTGCTTTTGTTTCTTTTAATTTCGCGGGCCCCCACTCCTCTGCCAGCCGATTACTGCGCCCCTGAAGGCTTTCTGCTAACATCAGGGGCAGCAGGCTCTGCAAACCGTACTACTGCGGAGCTATAGTTTTGTTGTTTGTTTTTTTCAAGTGGTACTTTCTTCCCTGTGCACATCCAGTACCCCTGTTGTCAAAATTTAATTTTTACAGGACAAGATGAGATCAGCTTAACTCAGACAGCACTCTCTTCTAGCGGTGTGGACAAGGGCCACCCTGGAGAGTCTCTGGGGGCCGCGGTGGAATTGGGAGGGAGGAAGTGGGGAGGAGTCGTTTGGGTGTTTGATGTTGTCTGATGTCGCCAAAAGGGTGTGTGTGTGTGTGTGTGTGTGTGTGTGTGTGAGCGCGCGCGCGCGCCTGTAGTGTGCGCCTCCGGAGTGGATCTCACTTAGAGCTGGGAAGCACGAGAGACAGGGAGAGAGATAAGATGCCTTGCAAGGAGAATTGGCCGGTATTCCCTGCCCAGCTTTGTTGTGGTCGCCCAGGGTGCAGAAGCCGGAGCGTGGTAATGCCAGCTAATGGTTGTGTTAATTGTACCGGGGAATTCCGCGGCATAGGGAAGACCGGCCGACTCTGAATGAACTTTTCCAAAAAGGAAAAGAAGAGTGAGGTGGGGAGGAAGGTAAATATCACTCATGGTTTGTGTAGAAAGTAGTTCTGGCCGGTGTCACCCAATCCCTGGCTGGAGCTGCACCCAGCCTCACCTCGAAGCCGAGGGTTTCCCGGTGGCCATGCGTCAATCACTCCGAGCCTGGAGCTGGGGGCGGAGTTATGGTCACCCTGCGCGCGCTGCGCAGCTGCCCCCCCTCGGCCCCCCCCCCCCCCCGGCTCCTGCCTGCCCAGCAGTCCGGCGCTGCGTGCTCCGAGAGCACCCTCTCCCTAGCTCCTCGCTCTTGCCCGGTTCATGGTCCCTGACCCAGAGAATCGAAAACAGACTGTTCCTCAACAGCCGATTCCCTCTCCAACTTTGAATTCATTCTGGAGAGTAGAAAGTAGGGTATTCTACGCGCGCGACTTTGACCCGACTTCCCGGGGGATGGGAAGCACAGGGAAAATAAAGTGTGTGTGTGTGTGTGTGTGTGTGTGTGTGTGTGTGTGTGTGAGAGAGAGAGAGAGAGAGAGAGAGAGAGAGAGAGAGAGACGCGCAGATGAGCTTGGGGCGCGCGCGGGGCGGGGGGGGGGGAGGCTTTCCATCTTCTCTGCTTCACTGTAAGCTTTCAGGCAACACTCAACTCAGCTTAGATCGCAGCCTGCTGAGACTCCAAGCTAAGTCGGAGAAATTTGGCCCCGTTTTAATAGGGCTGGGGAATGAGCTCCGGAGGTCAATAAAGCCCTCCAAAAATAATGAATGATTGAGCACCTGTGATGATGATAGTGATTACCAGAGCAATTAAACAGTTTGATTAAATGAGCCATCATAACAATGATGTCTGCGGGAAATCGGCCCTCACATATAAAGATAGTGCAGAGGGGCTGGCAGAGGCGAGGGTAGTGCGACGCCAGGGAGTGGGGCTGCGGACTGCGAGGTATTTGCCGAGTTGACCAGAGCAGGGACGGCCAGGCGCTGGGAGCTTCGGAGAGGAGAGTCTAGACCAGATTTCCTGCACTTTTACGCTGGGCTTCAAGCCTGTATGATCCAAAGGGTATGAAACCTGCAGGTTGTGTGTGTGGGGGGGTCCATCCCCCTTCCATTTTTTCCCTAGAAGAACTCCAAGATTAAAAGCATCCTCCTTATTTGTTGCTGAATTGCTCGTCGACATGTAAGAAAAGGTGAGTAGAAAAGGAAAGAAGACACAAAAGAAAAAAGTTGTCTTGCAGAATTTTATTTCAAGCGGCAGTTACGTGAATTCAGCTTAGCCGGGGGGAGGGATGAGAGAAAAATAACAATCTGGTCTCGCCTGCGGAGCGTTTTCTACTAGAGATCTTGAAATTGCTGGATCCGAGTTCCCCGTGCAGCGCCGCTGAGTTTATAGTGATTTTTAGTTGTTCATATTTTCAATATTGCGTATGTATTGTCGCCAGTAGGGTTATTGTTGTTTTAAATAGCCTGTATAGTAAGTGCCAATTACTTCTCTTTTTAAAAAGAAACTCAATTTCCTTGATAAATGCTCCTTTTGTAGAAGATCAACTTCGAACCAAACCTCTACACTGCAGACTTGAAACAGTCAACGTTGCTACCTTCTGCAGCTTTTACCGCCGCGTTTTTTCATAGTGGTACTGTGAAGTGAGTTAGCATTCCCCACAGCCTTTATTTGAAAAACTTCACTAGTATTAAAAAATACACAAATTCCTTTCGTGGCAGTGCATCAGAGTAAAAACAATTCAAAGCGATTGATGATTTCTGTATTTTCAGGCAGTCGTTAAACTAATAATGGGTTGATAATTCCATAATAATCTTGGGTTTCACAAAAGAAAAAAAAGCTTGAAGTCAATTTTCATGTGTTTTAATCCTTTGGGCGATGCAGAAGTCATTTTAACCTGAACTCCTTTCTTCCATACTTTCTAATATTCTGTAACTTCTTTTGCATTGTATTGAATACATTAAAGCAAACTACAAGGACAATCTGGTTGATGTAGGAGGGAGAGAGAAATAGGACATTTCAAGATAGAGTCAAAGAAAAAACCCGCAATCATCTTTAACTCCAAAGTCTTCAGTTAAGAAGTGTGAGAGTGTTAAAAATGAAGCCCTAATGGAGGAAGATTTGCATCATTTAAAATTTCACCAACTGCCTAAGGGGAGAACCCCGAATTTCACGCGACTAAAGAGATTCACTTACCTAGTTGCATGTCATTTATGAAACTGTAAGTGTAAAATAGCATCGCAGTGCAGTAGGTTACACACAAGATCAAGTTGGAGGTGATTCAGGGCGTCGGTTCTTGGCCAATTTGATGAATTCAAAGATTATTACTTTTAATCACCAACTTGCTGGTATTTTATTAACAGAGCTGAAAACCATTTAAGAACTTCCTGATCTCTCCCTACCTCCTCCAATTTTGCCAGTCCGATAGAAGCGATTCCAAAGCAGTGGGGTGCACACACTTTCTGACTTCTAGCCTGATATTACGTTCCTGATGCTCCAGTCTCAGCCTCTGCACCCCCATCCAGGCTGCATGGCTCATATGTTCTTCCACATTTGGGGTGAAGGAAAAGTAGGTGGGGCAGGCCCAGGAGACAGGCACGAGATAGGGGTCGCGAGGAGGCGGCACACACCTCCGTCAACAGTCAGCTCCTTTCGCCCAGGCTGGAAATGGTTTTAACAGGCGGTAAAATTTCATCTTGCGGTGTCAAATTGGGGTCATTTTGGGGTTAGAGTTCTCAGTGTCCGAGAGGAGCTGTCCAGCTGCGTGGGGACTCATTAACTGCAAAAGATCTGTTTCAGTAAAAACAATTCAAAGACAATCAGAAGGCTAAAGACCCTCTACAAATCGCATTTTACAAGTGCCCCAGAACAAATATGGATGCTGAAACCTATTTCTTCAGAATCCCAAATCTGCTACTTAGCTCTGGAGTGGGGGTGGGGCACTGCATAAAAAAAGAGGTGAAAGGGAGGGGACCTGATCGGGTGGGGGTGAATAGGAGGGGGGGATGGGGCCTCTCAAATTTAAGAGTCTAGTCTGTTTTTAATCACTTCTTTCTTATTGAAGCATCCCAAAGACTTCTGAGAACTGCTTCTTTTCTATTTTTCCTTTTCTTTTTTGTTTCAACATGGAATGCTATTATAGGTAACATTTAAAAATAAAAAAAAAAAATGAATCCCACTACAGTTACCCAATTTAAAGGGTATTGGCTTTATGGAGAGTACTTAATTTGAAATGAGCATTTATGAACCTAGACTCTATTTTAGGTGAATTTGCCCACCTTCCTTAAAAAGCCTGTGTGCCAGTTTCATCTTTTTTTTTTTTTTTCCTGGAAAGTTATAGGTCCTCAGCACAGATAACTCCAAATTCCTCAGAATTGTGAGGTCTGAAGTGTTAATCTGTGTATTAAAATCGCTGGGTTTAAATCCTTTTTGTCTTCTTACAATAGTTAGAATAATTGGCGGCTTGCTAGAGGAGCAAATAAATCCAACCTTAATCTTATTTGTAACTTCAGTTAATGTTTTGAACTGGAGTATTTTGGGTTAAGCAGATTTTTTTTTTTTCCTCTTTAAGGTTAGTTTTTATTTGTGGAGGTTCTGTTTGCTGGTTTGAAGGAAAGATATTACTACTTTGATTCAAACAAAATGTTTCAGGTAAAAGGAATGTGCAATTTTAAATGAGAAGCTAGATGTGTGAGATGCTAGAGCTTTTAGAATAAAACAAAATCAATACTTTGAAGTATTATTTGAAAGAAGTTTTCTTTCTTGCATTACTGACCTGAGCAAGTAAAGAGGATCAGAATGTATTCTTCTTCCTCACTCGCTTTGGACACCACCTTTGCCACTAGGTCTTGTGTCTCCATCTGTTTCACTGTTCTTTGGATTCTGAACGCAACAGTGAATTTTTGTAGTCTAGCTCTTTTCTCCAAGCTTCCCAGAGTATTTATAAATTGTTATTCAAGGAGTTTGATTGCAGCCCTGCAGAAAGAGCCTTGAGCCCAGCATCACTGGGACAAAGGCAGAGGGACTCTCTTCTGCTCCAGACCTGCTGGCTGACAGTTGGAATTTTTGATATATATTTTATTTGGCGGTTCCAATAATGTGTTTGCTTCTCCCTCCCCCATTCCCTTGCAGCCATCTATTACTTTAAAAATATCTCTTCTCTATAAACCTCAGCTCATCCTTGTGAACTGTTC
Source organism: Ursus americanus (assembly GCF_024610735.1). Lineage (NCBI taxonomy): Eukaryota > Metazoa > Chordata > Mammalia > Carnivora > Ursidae > Ursus > Ursus americanus. The sequence continues at coordinate 21,352,706 of NC_142162.1, forward strand.
TTGACCTTCCCAGCCATGTACCAGCAGCTCTGAAAGTTGGACTAGGAAGAATTACACTTCCTTTCTTACCTGTTAACTTTGCTCACTCTCTTCCTAGGTGGGATCAAGAGATAGAAGGGAACCTTTGTTTGTTTGTTTGTTTGTTTTTTGGTCCTTTCCTCACTTAGGCTTTCTACCATGTATTCCCCCCACCCCCATTAATAACATGAAAGTACCCCACAATTTATTCTCTTAACTAAGATGCGGTAGAATCATTGTATTTTCTTTCCTTTTACTCTCTCTTATGTCTTATTTCTCCCAATTTTAGCTGCTTCACTATCTTGCAGAAGCAAAAGTATTTCAATAAATAGCCCTCTAGCGCTATCTGGCGGGGCTCCAAACACGACGTGCGCTTGCTCTCGCAGTTTCTGGCTCCTTCCCGCGCTCCCTTTCTTTCTCCCTTCCTTCCTCTCTCCTTCTCTTTCTCTAGTTTCTTCTGTCCGCTATCTTGATCCCATCCCTTTTCTTTCCTCCTGCTGCCCCTCTTCTAGCTCTCACCCCTACTCCCAGCGCAGATGGCTTTGGAACGACCCAGTCAGAGGCTGATACCCTCGGAACTAGGTGATGCTCTGTAGGGCTCCTACCTTCACCCAATATGGGTCACTTGCCACCTATGTCTTCAATTAGCATCTTAATGTTGTTTAACATGTTGCTTACTTCCCAGCGTCTCAGCTGGCGGTGGTTTGGAGGGGATTAAAACTGCATTTGTGGAAGTTTGGAGGAAAGAAATCAGACACTGGAATCCTGACTAGTGGAGACCAGCTAAGTTTTAGGTCAGGAGGCCGAGGCTCAGTGCGAGTTTAAGAAAGGGTCGGAGCTTCGCAGGGGTGGGAGCAGCAGCTGGCGCCTGGCCTTTGGGAGAGAACTGGGCACTTGCTCTCCACCCCCAAGCCCAACACGGTATCCTGCCTGCGGGATCCTACATCACAATGCGCTGCTCGAGTTGTATCCTGGGCCTGTCTGGGATTTCTTTTTCAAAATGAGCTAGCTTTATCCTCCCCTCACCCCTCACTACCACACCAAATTTGGAGAGGAGTGGGAAAGAAAAGTGGGAGTGAGCGAATGCTTTGGAGAGCCCACCGGGCAGAGAGGAGACAGCCAACACTTAGAAACTGCAGGAAGGCAGGCTTGAGGATGCAGTACTCACCAACATCCTCCTTCCTCTCTCGAAGAGATTTGTCTTCTTTCTTACTGTGGCTTTTTTGTTGTTTGTTTGCTTTTAACCAGTAGCCTATAAATCCTCAGCGGGGTGTGGAGAGGGATCCCAGGCGATGATCGAGGAGGAAGAAGAGATTCAACTTCAACTGGGTGCTTTAGATACTCTCTTAAAATTCTTATTCTCCCTCCTCCCCCCCAGACACACACCATACTCTGAGCCTTAGGGAAATCTTCAGTTCTCCCTTTGAGCAATTATCTTCCATCTACTCCTTGAAACAGAGGAAAGAATATGGGGCCTGGGGAGATTTAGAGTCACTCAACTTTCTGATTGCATTTTCTGAAATTTAGTTTCGACCTGGCAAAGTGAGAACCATATTCCAATACAGACCTGGTGGCTACTTGAAATGGGGACCTCAGCCTTCAGTGTCTCTGATCACCAAAGACCCCTTCCTAATTCTGAAATTCTACCCCCTCCCCATAATCTCAAAAACGGAATAGAAAGGAGGGGGGGAATGACACAATCATAGGTTTTGTTCCTCAAGAATTGCCTCCCCCCAACCCCCCAACCCCAAAGGAAGAAAGCACAGTATGGGTGTAATTAATTGAGGACTGTTATTAGGTCATCATTAGCCATGGTGCAAATAATTGCAGCCCATTTTTACTTAAAATTGACCAGCCTCAGAGTGATAAATCGATTCAGAGTATAAAAATGATGTATCAAAACATCAATGTCGATTATTTGAAATATTGTAGTCGAATTTTTTTATTGCTTCATCGGTTAAGTGTCTGAAAGTGCAGTGTTCAAACATATATTTATGTTGTCAATACTGTCAGAACTGTCAGTTTTACTATACTGGATTTGTACTACATTTCGAATTTACTCATTTACATAAAATGCCCACCCTAGGATTCCCCCACCCCCACCCCATCTCTCTCTTTCCTCCCATCTCTGGAAAATCCATGTCAGTTTCTTCAAAGGACTCAGCAATCTTTGCCTAAGCTAAAGTGTGCACTGCCTCTTTTACTCAATTTTCCACATCGGATTACATGTCTTTTTCACCATTTCTAACTTTCAAAGGGAGCCTTCCTCCTTTCTTCCCAACTCTGCCTACTCTAGCCTTTTCTCCGAAATAGTATTGTAGTATTTGGAAAGCTTCAGGTTTAAATACCCACATCTCAGCTCCACATAAACCAGTTAGGTAGAAAAATGGAAAAACCGGACTTCAATGTACCTCCTTAGCGCACTCTTGTGTAAACTGGGCTGTTGCCGGGCAGGCGTTCTCCCACGTGTCAGAGTCCATCATCAAATTACCTGGAAGACTGAAATCTTCCAGGGAAAATGAATTTGAAAATATAAATACATTTTCTTTCTTTTACTTAGAAGCTGTGATAGGAGAAAAAGAAATAATACATATAAATGATCGGCACGTTTTACCTTTAAAAGCTTTTGAACTCAATCAAAAGACACAAGTTGGAAGGAGAACTGACAGTTTTAATTCTACCCATTTTCACCTGGCACGTCAGATCAGAGGCAATCATTTATTTTATGGGGGGGCGTGGTGGTGGTGGCGGTGGTGGTGATGGTGGCAGTGGTGGATGGGAAAGCCAGATAGAAAGCTTGAATCCCCTGAAGTCTCTAGCCTAACAATCACAGAGAAATTAAGACACTTATTGAAACGCAAACATTCCACCGCTCCACACTCAGTCTAAACTAATTGAAATTTATAAATTCACATTTTGCCTAATTTTATGCTTTTTTATTTTTATTTTTCTAGGATTCCCTCCAAGTCTGATAGGAAAGACAGGGCCACTTCTGGGTGAGCTGTAAGGATGCATTTTCATTTCCATAACGCTGAAGCACTTTTTATAAACCTTATGTTGTATTTAAATAAATCTGTATGGACATTAGGAGGAGCGACTCATACAAAGATAGCTTGGCTTTGTGCCCTCAATCCCAGCATTAGGGGGAAAAAAATCTAGAATCCACCTGAGAAGCTTTTCCATACTCATCTTTCCCTCAAAACAAACAAACAAACAAACAAACAAACAAACAAACAAACAAACAGCAAAGGAAAGTTTGCTGCGTGCATGTGTGTGTCTTCATGCGCACGTTTATAAACATCTCCCAGTCCGTGTTTGCGTGTTACCTCCCTCCTGCCACACACTCGAAGGCACAGGCATCGAGGGATCGCCCCCAGAGAGTTGTGTTTACTTAGGTTTTTTTAATCTCTCCGCCATGCATGACAAGTGTTACTTCAAGAAATTCATCAGCCTTCTACAGATACTTCCAGTTTCGCTGTAATGATCTGCAGAAGAGAACTGCCATCACTTTCTCACATCCCAAGGTGTTGCAGGAACTCAGAGAAAGGGGAGAGCGGCTGAAACGCTTAATTACAGTGGGGGAGGGAGGGGCGTGAGGCGCGGACGCAGGGAGGAGGGAAGGGAGGAAGGACCTCTACCTGGCCTGTACCTGGAGAAAGCTCCGAATCCTCTCGGCGAAAATCTGGGAAAGGTACTGTTGCCTTTTTTTCTTTAATGCCTTTGGGGAGAAGTGATACCCTTGTGTAACAATTAGCTCAGACAATAAAAATAATTGGAAAATCAGTTGGAATTTCTGAGTTTTTAATTACGTTTAATTTTGTGCTAAGCCGTAAAATTACGAATGCCCCTCAATTAAACACTCTCCTCTTGTAAAGCGTTTAACAACAATTATTCCTTAATCAGTCTGAATGTGAGTCACAAATGATGCTTTTCCACATCAAAGGGACGTCCTTCGACGTTACCTTTTAGTCGTAAGAGGATTAATTCCTATAATTAGAGGGATAAATATGTGCATAAATACATCTCTCTCTCTCCCTCCTTAAACACACACATACACACTTTCACTCTGGGTGAGACGTGGCCGGCTCTGGTAGGGTGAGGGTTTTTAATTGTCCGTCTTTGGTCTGCCCGACATGCCTTCGCTGGCCGGTGAAAGCAGCCGAGGAGAGCCCGGCGCGAAGCACAGACCTCCACAGGGGTACAGGCACGCACACAGACACAGAAACGGCACACGCAGGTCAGGCAGGAGGGACAAGGCTCGTGGGCCCCCAGACCCCCGGCCAACTCCAACATGATCCTCCCAACACAATAACCCACTCCCCACCCTGCCCAGCGCTGCGAGAGTTCTCGTCCTGTGGGTCCACTCGTCCAGAAGACCGGGGTCCCTGCCCTAAGCCGCGCGCCAGGTTGATTCTTCAGGCTACAAATAAAAATTGAGCATGACCTTTTAAAACTCCTGTGTGAATATCTCATTTACCTAATGACTTTATGTCACCTAAGAAGAAGGTCAATTTCCTCTTAACCTTTCCCCCGCTGCTGCAGTAAGCATTCTTCCCTAATCAATGGTGGCTGGAATAATCAATTCCCATTTTATGATCGCTGACAAACTCAATCTCTGGACAGGGTGTGCGCGCTCCGGCCGGGACAGAGGTCTCTCTGGGTACGCCCGGCTCCGCCCGGCGCCTGGGGAAGCTGCTCTCTTCCGTGGGGTTCACAGACCTTGGCAAACTTCCCTCCCCCAACCGCCTGCGTGACTTCTGAGTTGTCACTAATCCGAACCTGATATTCAGCAGAGCTCCCTCGGTCACCGACGACGCTCCCCGCTGCCGCTGGGCCTCCCACTTACCCCTCCTCAGCGTGTTTTCATTTCAAAGTCTGAGGCTGGGATTGCCCGGGTCCAAACGTGTGTGTGTGTGTGTGTGTGTGTGTGTGTGTGTGTGTGTGTGTGTGTTGCATTTACATTTTAAAAATTATTTTTGCCTTCTTCAGCGTGGATCTCTCAGCCCTTCACTCTGTCTTAGCCCTGCTAACTTTGCATAAACAAAGCAACAACAGAAGCTCAGAGTGGGTGGATTCGTGTGGAAATGAAGTCAACTGGCAGAATGCTCTCTCTTTACTTCCTTTCCATTTTTCCTTCCTTCCCTCATTTTTCCTCCCTCACCTCTTATCTTCTTCCTTCTCCACCTCCCCCCACACACTCATTTATCCTAAAAGATAGCTTTATTAGATGCCACTTTATGCCTATTTCCATTTCCCCAGTCTGGGGAAGTTACCAGCAAACTTACTAAACCAAAGTTAATTTGCAAGGGAATTCAGGGTAAGTTCACAGTTCTTTATCTTTGGAAGGCCTACATATGAGCCCATTTCACCCCCCAATCTCTCAACAAGTAGATGACTTTTTTACACCCAGAGCTTGTTTGAAAAGAGAGAACTCTTAGCAGTGGTTCAGCAGGACTCACTGGAATCTCTTTCCCCTCATTCTGTCCTAACCCCATTTTCACTCACTACCAAGTCCTGATGAAGCTGCGGCTGATTATCTAACAATCTAAACCCTGTATAGCTGTGGTTCAAGTGGCAGGAAAGTCACTTTTCTTGGAAAAGATGTCCCATATCCCGGTTTTTTAGAGATTTCTTATGACTAACCAGCTAGTTAAAACTGAGTCCTGAACTGAACTTTTTCTCTTGAGAGTATTCTGAAAAGAGTTCAGTATTTTGAAAAGTTACTAAAATGCCCCTTTTCTTCACTCGTAACACCTCATTACTCGTGGGCAGATGGTCTGCTAAAATTGAGAAGTTTGTCAAGTGATCAAAACAAAAATGTAAATATTCTACTTTAAAAGGTGGAATAAATGATAGATCACCTACTCTGGTGTTAAAAATAGAAAAAAAAAAGAAAGAAAGAAAAACAAAAAGACATTTGAGTTCAAGGTGAGGTGTATCTAGGCCAAAACACTCACTGTTCACCCACAGCAGTCTTCTCAAGCCCTGTTAGTAAGAGACAGCTGACCAATCTGCCACTCCAGCCTGTGTGAAACTCAAGCTTCCATTCTTGCCTCAGCCTTAAGGTGCTTGAGTTGTGACCTCTGAGAGACACTGAAAACAGGTACAGGACTTGACCTGGGATGGGGCCAGGCCAAGCTCCCAATGTTGTCACTTGCCTTTTTGCTTCATCCCAGGAAGTACATTTGCAACGCTAGTTGAATTAGATTCTGGGTTTAAATGGGTGTTGAGGACTGGTCAAGCCCTGAGTCACACTTTATAACATCCTGGCTTCTAGAAGATTTGTTTCATATTCCCAACAACTGAATTACTGATTTTCTGGGACAATAACCTGTTTGTAGGTCAGGAAATGCTTGTGCAGGGAGAGTTCCCCAGTACTGAGAGTCCTGAGTGGGACTTTTATCTCTATTTGACAAGGGAGCAGACAGATTGGGGATGGGCCCCTTGACCTCAGATAATTACTACAGTCTTCCCTCTTAAGCAAATTTAATTCTCATGCAAGGAGTAACTAACAATCTGACTATTCACTGTATGAGAATTTCCTTTGCTTTTCTTATCTTAAGGGCCCTCACAGGGATATTTCAGAATATGCTTAATCCTAGTTTTTGGTTTCACTTCATTTAAAAATCTTCCATTCTGCTCACTTTTTCCACGGTCTTCTGAAACACTTAGCATAGTCTTGGGCTGTATTCTAATTCCATCATGAGAAATAGGCAAGTCTAATCATCAGTTTATCCCCTTTCCATTCCCCACACTATACAGTCCATTACTCTTTGGAAAAGGAAAATCCTTTAATTATGCTTGATTTCGAAAACATGTCAGAAGAAAGAAATTTTTTCATATATATAATTTTAAAAATGCTATTCTCTTCCTTTGACTGTCTAACAACTTCGTCCATACCAGGGTCTTGCTCGGGGTTCTAAATCAAAACTACATGTCAGAGTATAAACTATAAGTATAGGAATAGGAAGATCACTAGCTTTTCAAAGGTGACTTGAGGTCTCTGCAAGGCTCGAATCCTAAATGGAAAGACATCTCGTTCAAGCATCTTAAAGGGAGATGGTTGAATTAGATCGCTTTGGAAGCTGTTTCTAACTCTGGAAGTACAAAAAGGGACTCCCAGGCTGAGAAGTAGTCAGGAGCCCAGGCTCTGGAGTCTGACAGGAAGGGGCTGAATCCTGGTCCTGTTCTGTGTCAACCGTGTAACTTTAAGTAAGGCACTAACCTCTTTGACCCTTAGTAATCTCATGTATAAATCAGAATAACTATACTGAGTATTACTGGATATCTCCTGTTGATCCCTCCAGATCTACTCTTCACTTTCTCCATCCCATTCGGTGGTCCTGGAAGCTGGTATGAACAGTTTTAGAGGGCTACCTTGGCCCCTGATTCCTGTTGGGTGTGCCCAGAATGGGTAGAGTGAGGTCTGAGTGTTGATTCCAGGGTCCCTGTGGGCTGGCTGCAGCCCAGCCATAGCCCCAGCAGCCTTCTCCACAGAGCTCTCTGGGTTCAGGTAGTCAGTCACTTCCCTCTCCGTTGCTAGCCTTGGGCACTGCACCATCCCTTGTGGTTTCCTAACACCCTGCTCACACCTTTTTAATACAGTTCCTTTATGAAGCACTCCTCAAATTACTCAGTTTGATATGTACCATCTGTTTCCTGCTGGACGCTGACTGATACACCTTATAAACTAGTTTGGAGGATTAAAATTAAATGAGATAATGTATATAAAGCACAAAGCATAGTTCCTTGCATATGGTGAAAGCTTAATAAAAACTTTTATTTTATTTTTTTATAATTATCATCTGTTGCAACTCCCTCATTTTATATATGAGGAAATGGAGGCCCAAAGCAGTTAAGGTACAAATTCAAAGTCTAATTAACTCAAGATTAGCAACAACCCTGGGGCCAAGTCTCTGCACTGCAGTTCTCAGTTCACTGCTTTTTCTACAGTGGCTTGTTGAGCAAAACAGACGGGGGAGGAGGGAGATACTTTTGTCATAGATGTTGGAAAAAGGGCTAGATGAGTGAGAGGCAGAGGTGCAGGAGATAATAAGCATCTTTCCATGTAGCACTGGATTTGTCTCTGCTAAATTATTGCAGAAATAAAGCATGCTGTTGCGATTTGGAATCCAGTGATCTCACTAAGAATAGAATAGGTATGATACAGGAGGAGCAATGTATGCTTGACAGGTTAAAAACAAATTTATGAACACATAATTGGAAGTTTTACCAGGAGGCATCGTAATGTTTCTAAGACATCTAGGGTATGCCAGAATTAATTTTTAAATAAAGGCTGACTTTTGGATTAGCAGTGCAGATTAAGTAAAAACTTTGTAATTCTTTAGAATATAGTACTGTGCTATGGACTCATGTAGAACCAGAACAACAAATTCTAGCCCCCATGCATTCTGCAATTTGATAATACTGACAACATGATGGAAATCATTCAATCATTAATTCCTATTTGCATTCAATCATTCAAACAAATATTCATTGAGCTTGTAATATTCTCCAGGAATGGAGCAACTGGGTGGCGTCTGCCTTCGGCTCAGGTTATGATCCCGGGGTCCTGGGATGGAGCCCCACATCGGGCTCCCTGCTCAGTGGGGAATCTGCTTCTCCCTCTCCCTTTGCTTCTTCCCTCTGTTCTCCCTTTCTCTCTCAAATGAATAAATCTTTAAAAAAAATATTCTCCAGGAATTGTTATGGGTGCTAACATACAAAAATTAACTAAATATAGTCTCTACTTCAACGGGTTCACAGAATGACAAAGAGGTAGGTGTATCAACAGATTTTGGTATGAACAGAGGGAGAAAAATGCCTAGGCTACTATGGGATCTTTGAAGAGGCTGGGGGGGGGGGTTAGGGAGCACTGAGAGAAGAGGATTTCCTGAGTCAGAATTGAGTCTTAGCAAAGAGAAGTCTGTCTCAATCCAATTATATTCCAGTCTTCCAGATCCTTCCAAAGTATTGATGATATCAATCTATTAATATGTAGCTCTTACTAATATAAATATTAGTAGTAAAACAAAAACCACACATGTAATAATGTATTACACTTTGCTATGGCAGGTTGGCAGGGGTATATGTGGAAATTTAGAAAAATTTAAATAATGTTTCTCTCAGTGACTGGAGTGTATGATAGGAAAAGTGGGATATATTTAAAAGATATTTTACACAGGCTCCTTGGAAAATGTTACCTTCAAAGAAGATTGCTTAATGTGCTTTACCAATGAGGCCTTATTTATATAATGAGCTAGACCAGGCTTATTTGAGATATAAACATATACTTTGAAAAATGAGTTGGAATCTATGCATGGAGGAAAAAAACCCATAAAAGTAGGGCCATTTATTTCAGAATCCAGGATGCGTTCATATACAACTGGACCTATTAATAAATATAACACAACTTAAGCAGGCTATTTCTACATATTTATCACAAAATGAATTTGTGGTGGTCATTCGCATCTCAATTGTAACTGCTAAATGTGGCACCTAAGTATATAATTTACTTTGCCATGGTAATGCTACTAAATATTTGTGTCTCTTTTTTGAAGTCCAAACTGAAAAGTTATATAACCTGGCTTACTCCTTCAGGTTGCTCTTGTCCACCGACCCCGATCATCCTCATTTGGTTCACTCGCTTTGACCCCACATCAAAATCCATCCCTATTTACATTGAGTGTGTGTTTCTGTGTATGTGTGCACGTATGTACGTATCTCCATTTTAGCCATCCGCAATTACAGCTATACTTGGAACTTAGAATTACTTTCAAGATTTCAAATGTAGAGGGCTTTTTATTTTTTGTTTTAATCTACCACTTTGTTATCCTCTTATCTTCTATTAAAACAAATTACTCTGTCCTCGTTTATGACCCTCAATGTGACTTCTGGTTTGTTGATAATTTTCTGCCAATCCATTAGTCACATCATGATTTATTTGATATCCCACCCAGTTTAAAGCATTAAGAAATGTATCTTTTAAATTTATTTTCTGTTTTGAAAGTAATATATACTCATTAAAGACAATTTGACAATGTGGAAAAGTAGACAAATGAAAAAAAATCACCCGCAAAGTATCTAAAAAGAGTTGCTGTCAACATTTTAGTGTATTTCTTTGCATTTTTTCTATGCATAGTGCCTTTTATGTAGTTATGATTGTACTTTGTATAAAATTTGCATCCTAGTTAAGCATGTAAATTTTTTATGACCATCCATCTAGATATCATCAATTACATTAAGTATCATGATTCACTTTTCCATTACACTATTATTGGGCACTAATTCATTTTTTCTTTTTTATATACAATTCCATAATGAGCATTTTTATGTGCAAAGTTTTTTCAAAACTCAGGATTATTTTCTCAGAATGGATTCCTGGGCCTAGACTGAAGGATAGGAATTTACTGAAGTCAACATTCAAAGCTCCTTTTGCTTTTTGAACTTTTAATTTTTTTTAATTAAAAAAATTTTTAAAGATTTTATTTATTTATTTGAGAGAGTGAGCAAGAAAGAGAGAACACAAGTGGGGAGGGGCAGAGGGAGAGGGAGAAGCAGACTCCCCACTGAGCGGGGTGCCCAATATGGGGCTTGATCCTGGGACTCCACCCGGTTTTTGAATTTTTTTGAAAAAGTTTATTTATTTTTGGGGGCACCTGCGTAGCTCAGTCGGTTAAGCATCTGCCTTCGGCTCAGGTCATGATTCCAGAGTTCCGGGATCAGGCCCCTCATCAGGCTCCCTGCTCGGTGGAGAGCCTGGTTCTCCCTCTGCTCCTCACCCCGCTCTCTCCCACTCTCTCAAATAAATAGATAGAATCTTTAAAAAAAAGCTTAAGTAATCTCTACACACAACATGGGGCTTGAATTCACAAGAGTCCCATGCTCTCCCAACTGAGCTAGCGAGTCACCCCACTTTTTGAACTTTTTGTCACAACCTCCATGATAATCTTTATCTTAATCCTTAATCATTTTCTGTTCCTCTGGCTGAATAGTCAACTTTTGAGGGGAGAAGTCTTGAATACATACACTTCATATTTATGTTCTGAACTTCAGTTGGCCTCCTGAAGCTAAGGTTACTCTTCTATCCATTTTCTGTGGTTATTCCTTCCTTGGACAATAACTCTCTCCTCTAATCCTCTATGCCTTTTTCTTCCCTTCCTTGTTCTTTCCTTTCCTCCTCTTCTCCTTTCTCTGCAAACCGCTCAGAAGCCCCTCCCTACTCTCACCCCTCTAATTTTCAGATAACTTCACTTTCTCCTTCACAAAAACCCAAGTATTCTTGGCATAGTCTTTCTAATATTTTCTTTTTTGCTATTCCCTTCTCTCAGTCATAACATTACTCTGTTTTTAAGGATGGCCACTTATTATCTTCTTACTTTTATGTTTAGTTAAGATATTTGTTACATACAAAAGCATATATGTAACATATTTGGCTGTTACAAAGCATAATAATAAAAGAAACATTTGTGGATGTGCCACCCAAATTAGTAAAGGGAACATCACATATAATCACATGGTTCTTTCCTTTTTACCCTTCTGCTGCTTCTTCCAAGGGTAACTACCATCCTGAATTTTTAAAAGTATTTTTTATATGCAAGTATTCCTGAACTATGTATGTATATAAATATATATAAACCATATAACATATAACCTATATTATTAACATGTACTAATATATACCATCTTAACCTCTCTCCACAAACTATATTTATACCATATGTACATATATTCTTAAACAATACACTGTTTCATTTGCCTTTTTTTAAAAAATAAAAATGGTATTACACTCAATGTAGTCTTTCTGGATTCTTCTTTCATTCAACTTTGCATCTTTTTTTTTTTTTTTCAGAGAGGGGTAGGAGGGGAAGGGCGAGGGAGAGGGGGAGAGACAATCTTAAGCAGGCTCCATGCTTAAAACAGAGCATGATGCAGGGCTTGATCTCACAACCCTGAGATCATGACCTGAGCCAAAATCAAAAGTTGGATACTCAACTGAACCACCCAGGAACCCCCAACATTGCATTTTTAAGATTAATATTTTTGTATGTAGCAACAGTTCGTTTTTATTTCTGCATGGTATTCCATTGTAAATATAACACAATTTATTTATCTTTTCCTTTTTGAGTTGTTACCATATTTACTGCCGTTCCTATTATAAAGATTCTGCCATAAGTATTCTGGTATGTGTCTCTTGATCTTTATGTGCAAAGAATTTTCTAGATTTAGAGTACAAATCTAGGAGTGAATTGTCAAATTTTTTGATATTCAAATGTTCAACACTTCAAGACAACATGAATTACTTTTTAGTGATTGTTTCAATTTACACTCCTGCTAGTTGTATATAAAGTATCCTATTGATCCACAACCTGACAGTTGGCAATTTTGTCATTGTCTTTCTTCTTCTTCTTCTTCCTCTTCCTCCTCCCCCTCCTCCTCTTCTTCTCCTTCTTTTTTCTCCTTTCCTTCCTCTCCTCCTCCTCTCCCTTTTCCCCTTCCTCCCCCTTTCTTCCTTCTCCTTCTTTCCAATCTGATGAGCATAAAAAGAGATCTCACTAGAGTTTTTAACATATATTTTCTGAATCACTGATGAGGCCGAGCATCTTATATGCTTATTCTTTACTCATATTTCCTCTTCTGTGAAATACCTGTTTGTGTTTTTCCCCCATTTTTCTATTGAGGTTTTTTGCCTTTCTATTGTTGATTTTATGAGTTCTATATTGCAAATATCTTTTTCCAATTTGTGGCTTGTTTTTCCATTTCATTCGAGATGTGTTCAATGAACAGAAGTTTTAAATTTTATTGTAGTTTAATGTATCAATATTTTCTTTTATGGCTTGTGCTTTTGTGTCTGGTATGAAAGATTCTTTCATACCCTGAAGTTATAAAGATATTTTTCTGTAGAATTATTTAATAAATTTGATTATTTTTTCTTCTAGTACTTTTCTTTAAACAACAGGGAATTGGTTTTTGTGTGTAGGAGTGAGGTAAGAATCCATTTTCATTTTCTCTGTATGGATAACTTTCATCCCAACCCAACTGCTTCCCTAGTGATCTTCAGTCCATCTCTCTCATATATCAATTGTCTATAAATTCTTTGGGCCTTCAATGCGATAATAATATAGTCTTTAGAAAATGACAGTTTTATTTCTTCCTTTCCAGTCCTATAACTTTAATTCTTTCTTTTCTCTCTTTCTCTCCCTTCCTCCCTCCCTTCTCTTTTCCTCCACCTCCTCCACTTCTTGTTTTGGCCTTACTGCCTTTTCTATCACTAGCTCTTCAGTACAGTTTTGAAAAGAAGCATTCTTAAATAGTGGCTATAATTATCTCATTCCTAATTTAAACAAGTGTTTCTAGCATTTCTCCATTAAGAGTGCTGTTTACTGTAGTGAATTGATAATATTCTTCATCATATTAAAGAAGTTCCAACCCCCCCCCCACAATGCCTAGTCTTTTAGGAGCTTTTTTTCCTTTAAATAAATGTCAAATTTTGTTCAATGATTTTTTTAAAAAGTTTATTTGTTTAAGTAATCTACATCCAACATTGGGTTCGAACTCACAACCCTGAGATCAAGAGTTGCATGCTCTCTGACTGAGCCAGCCAGGTGCCCCCAAATTATGCTTTTATATGTAATAAAATGATCATCCTCCCCACCTTTACTCTGTTACTGTCAGAAATTTCATGAATAGCTTTTTTAACATTAAACTACTCTTGTGTTTCCGGATTACATTCAAGTTGATCATGATACTCTATCAAACAGTTAGGTTTAAATGATTATTTTGCTTAGGACTTTTGAATCTCTATTGATGCAAAAGAACGGCCACTCATTTCCCTTTTTCTTTCCTTTTCTGTTTTCTTTAGGTTTATCATATTTGTATATTCTTGGTAACCAGATTATATTGGCTTCATAAAATGAATTAAAATTAGGTAGGGTTACCTCATTTTTATTCTAGACAAATTGGTATATGATCGAAATTTTCTGTTTATTTATTTATTTATTTTTAAGATTTTATTTATTTATTTGACAGAGAGAGAGAGCAAGCATAAGCAGGCAGAGCAGCAGCAAGAGGGAGAGGGAGAAGCAGGCTCCCAGCTGAGCAGAGACCCTGATGAGGGGCTCAGTCCCAGGACCCTGGGATCATGACCTGAGCCGAAGGCAGGTGCTTAACTGCCTGAGCCACCGAGGCGCCCCATACTCTCTACATTTTAAAAGAGAGAGAAAGTAATGATGGAGAGAGATTTGTTTGCTAATCACAGAAGGTGTGCTGGAGGGGCAGGGATCTTTGGGAGACTTCTCCAAGAACAAAAGAGCCTCTAGATGTCATTTCTCTCCCTCAACTCCCAACCTAGATGCATGGACACCTGCAGGAACCAGTACAGTGTGGTTCTTCTCCACCTAGCTTGTTAACAGTATGCCATGCCCGCTGCCTCAGCAGGTGTACATCAAAGCGGCACCACAAGCATGGCATTATACATGAAGCCCCAATAAGGGCCAGCACCAATCCCAAGTGACTCCTGCCGCAGGCAGAGAGGAAGATAACCACACACACCAGTTCAACTATAGCCCCGGGTGTGGGCTGGGGGCAGACATCTAGTCTGACTGCAGGCCCTGACTACCAATGAAAGCCTCCTAGGGGACAATACAGGAAGAGTGCCCTCCAGTTTGGTGCAATGGCAGCTCTGGCAAAAGCCTGGTCTGACCCAGCTTAAGTCCAGTGTGGCCCCAGATGGGCCCATTAATGACACAGGGACCAAATCTTGCCCACAACAGGCAAAGAGAGCCATTGCAGATGACTGGACTGAATGCAAATATGGCTCAGCCACAAAAGTAGGGTACATGCAACACACACTGGAGATACCCCTTACGTGCCAGGTTCTGGTAAACAGAGGGCATTATACTACAGTGTACCACAGGACCTCTTCTTCATAACTCAACTACTCACCAAGAGCAGGAGATGTAGCTGACTTTCCTAGTTCACAGAAAGAGACACAGAGTTAGATAAAATGAGGAGACAGCTGAATATGCCCCAAGTGAAAGAACAGGACAAAATCACAAAAGAGCTCAATGGAATGGAGATAAGTAATATGCCTGATAGAGAATTTAAAGTAATGGTCATAAAGACACTCACTGGACTTGAGAAAATAGTGCAGGACCTCAGTGAGACCCTCAACAAAGAAATAAAAAAAAAAAAAGAGCCAATCAGAGATGAAGAACTCAATAACTAAAATTAAAAATACATGAGAGGGAATAATAGTAGATGACAGGAAGCAGAAGAATGGATCAGCAACCTGAAGGACAGAGTAATGCAAAGCAATCAAGCTGGACAATGAGAGAAAAAAACATAATAACACAAAATGAAAACAGACTTGGGGAATGCATCAACACCATCAAGTGTAATAACCTTCACATTACAGGGATCCCAGAAAGAGAAGCAAGAGAAAAGGGGGCAGAAAATTTATTTGAAGAAATAACAGCTGAAAGCTTCCCTAACCTGGGAAGGAAATAGAAATCCAAATCCAGAAGTCCCTGCAGGCCCCTAACAAAATCAACCCAAAGAGGTCCACACCAAGACACATAGTAATTAAAATGGTAGAAAGTAGTGATACAGTGGGAATTTTGAAAGCAACAAGAGAATTGAAAACAGTTACATACAAGGGAAAACACATATGGCTATTAACTGATTTTTCAGCAGAAACTTTGTGGGCCAGAAGGGAATGGAAGATATATTCAAGTGCTGAAAGAAAAAAACCTGCAACAAAGTATAGTTTATCCAGTAAGGCTATCATTCAGAATAGAAGGGGAGATAAAGAGCTTCCTAGAGAAACAGAAGTTAAAGGAATTCATGACCACTAAACCAGCCCTACATAAATGTTAAAGGAGACTCTGAGTGGAGAGGAAAGACCATAATTAGGAGTAAGAAAAGTAGGAAGCACAAAAGAAGTAAAAATAAGTATATCTATAAAAATCACTCAAGGGATTCATAAAAATTATGAATACATTACATACCAAAACATGGGTGAGAGAAGAGCAAAAATTCAGTGTTTTCAGAATGAGTTCAAACGTAAGTGACCATCAATTTAATATAGACTGTTATATGCACGAGATGTTAGATATAAACCAAATGGTAACCATAAAACAGAAAACTGGTAATAGGTAAACAAAAAATAAAGAGAAAGGAATCTAAGTATATCACTAAAGAAAGCCAGCAAACCATAAGAGAAGAGAGGAAGAGAAGAAAAGAATAGAGAAGTACAGGAACTATGATAAAACAAGAAACAAAATGGCAATAAGTACATACCTATCAATAACTACTTTGAATGTAACTGGACTAAATGCTCCAATCAAAAGACAAAGGGTGACAGAACGCATAAAAAAGCGAGACTCATCTATACACTGATTACAAGGGATTCATTTCAGACATAAAGATACATGTAGATTGAAAGTGAAGTGATGAAAACAAAATAGACTTCAAAGCAAAAACTGTAAAAGTAGACAAAGAAGGACACTACATAATCATAAATGGAACAATCCAAAAGAAGATATAACAATAGTAAATATTTATGTACTAAAAAGGGGAGCACCCAAATATATAAAGCACCTATTTACAAACAAAAGAAGTAATTAATAGTAATACAATAATAGTAGGGGATTCTTTTTAAAGATTTTATTTATTTATTTGAAAGAGAGAGTGAGACAGAGAGAGATCATGAGCTGGGGGGAAGGGTAGAGGGAGAAGCAGACTCCCCACTGAGCAGGGATCCTGATGCAGGACTCGACCCCAGGACCCTGGGATTATGACCTGAGCCGAAGGCAGACACTTAAACGACTGAGCCACCCAGGTGCCCCAATAGTAGGGGATTTTAGTACACCATCTACACCAATGGATAGATCATCCAAACAGATAATCAACAAGGAAACAGTGGACCAGATGGATCTAACAGACATATTCAAAACATTCTATCCTAAAACAGCAGAGTACACATTTTTTTCAAGTGCACATGAAATATTCTCCAGAACAGATCCAATGTTAAGCCACAATTCAAGTCTCAACAGATTAAAAAAGGTTGAAATCATACCATGCATCTTTTCTGACCATAACACTATGAAACCAGAAATCAACCACAAGACAAAAATCTGCAAAGATCACAAACACATGGAGGTTAAATAACATAAGACTAAACAATGAATGGGTCAACCAAGAAATCAAAGAGGAAATCAGAATTACATGGAGACAAATGAAAATGAAAACACAATTGTCTAAAATCTTTGGGACGAAGGGCATCCTCATCTCAGGGTCCTAGGATCAAGCCTCGGGTCAGGCTCTCTGCTCATCGGGGAGTCTGCTTCTCCCTCTCCACCTGCTCGTGCATGCTCTCTCTCAAACAAATAAAAAATAAATAAATAAAATCTTTGGGATGAGGCAAAAGCTGTTCTAAGAGAGAAGTTTATAGCAATAGGCTTACCCCAAGAAGTAAAATCTCAAATAAGCAACCTAACCTTATACCTAAAGAAGATAGAAAAAAAAAAAAACAAACCTAAAACCAATAGAAGGAAGGAAATAATAAAGATTAGAGCAGAAATAAGTGAAAGGAGAAATAACAACTAACACCTCAGAAATACAAAGGATTATAAGAAAATATTATGAAAAATTGTATGCTAAAAAATTGGACAACCTAGAAGAAACAGATGAATTCTTAGAACACATAACCACCCAAAACTGAATCAGGAAGAAATAGAAAATTTGAACAGACTGATTACCCACAATGAAATTGAATCAATAATCAAAAAACTCCCAACAAACAAAATTCTAGCACCAGATGTTTTCACAGCTGAATTCTACCGTACATTTAAAGAAGAGTTAATACCTATTCTTCTCAAAGTATTCAAAAAATAGAAGAGAGAGGAAATCTTCAAAATTCTTTCTATGAGGTCAGCATTACCCTAATACTAAACCCAGATAAAGACACTACAAAAGAAAGAGAACTTCAGGCCAATATTTCTGATGAACACAGATGCAAAATTCCTCAACAAAATCCAAATCAAATCCAACAATATATTAAAAAAATCATTCACAAAAATGAAGTGGTATTTTATTCCTGGAATGCAAGGGTGGTTCAATATTCATCAATCAATCAATATATTATATCACATCAACAAAAGCAAGGATTAAAAAACATGATCATTTCAATAGATGCAGAAAAAGTATCTGACAAAGCACAACATCCATTTATGATAAAAATCTTCAACAGAGAGCTTTAGAGGGAATACATCTCAACATAATAAAGATCATATGTGGAAAACCCACAGCTAACATCATACTCAATGGTGAAAAATTGAAAACTTTTCCCCTGAGATCAGGAACGAGACAAAGATGTCCCCTCTCACCCACTTTCATTCAACATTGTACTGGAAGTCCTAGCCACAGCAATCAGACCAGAAAAAGAAGTAAAATGCTCCCAATCAGTAAGGAAGAAGTATAACTTTCACTATTTGCAGATGACATGATACTATATATAGAAAACCTCAAAGACTCCATCAAAAAACTAATAGAACTGATAAATGAATTAAGTAATATCACAGGATACCAAAGTCAATATAGAGAAATCAGTTGTATTTCTACAGAAATTATGAAGCAGCAGAAAGAGAAATCAAGAAAACAACCCCATTTACAACCTCACCAAAAATAAAATACCCTGGAATAAACTTAGCCAAGAAGATGTAGTCTGAAAACTGTAAAACACTGATGAAAGAAATTGAAGATGACACAAACAAATGGAAAGATATTCCATGCTCATGGACTGGGAGAACAAATATTGTTACACTGTCCATACTACTCAAAGCAATCTAAATTTTATAATAATTTATAATGATCTAGTAATCTAGATTTAATGCAATCCCTATCAAAATACCAATATTATTTTCCACAGAACTAGAACAAATGATCCTAAACTTTGTATGGAACCACAAAAGACCCCAAATAGCCAAAGCAATCTTGAAAAAGAACTAAACTGGAAGTGTCGCAATCCCATTTCAAGATATACTATAAAGCTGTAATAATCAAAACAGTATGGTACTGGAACAAAAATAGACACACATATCAATGGAACAGAATAGAAAGCCCAGAAATAAATCCATGGTTATATCATCAATTAATGTACAGCAAAGGAAGCAAGAATATGCCACGGGAAAAAGATAGTCTCTTCAACATATGGTGTTGGGAAAAATGGACAGCTACATGCAAAAGAACAAAACTGACCATTTTCTTATACCATACACAAAAATAAACCAAAATGGATTAAAAACCCATATGTGAGACAAGAAACCACAAAAATCCTAGAAGAGAACACAGGCAGTAATTTTTCTGACATCAGCTGTACCAACATTTTTCTAGATATGTTTCCTGAGGCAAGGGAAAAAAAAGCAAAAATAAACTATTGGAACTACATCAAAATTAAAAGCTTCTGCACAGCAAAGGAAACAATGAATAAAACTAAAAGACAACCAACTGAATGGGAGAAGATATTTGCAAATGATACATATTTGCAAATGATAAGTGGTTAGTATGCAAAAAATATAAAGAGCTTATACAACTCGACAACAACCCCCCCCCCCAAATAATCCAGTTTAATAATGGACAGAAGGGGCATCTGGGTAGCTCAGTAGTTTAAGCATCTGACTCTTGGTTTTGACTCAGGTCATGATCTCATGGGTCATGAGATCAAGCCCTATATCAGCAGGGAGTCTACTTGAAGATTCTCTCCCTCTGCCCTTCCCCCCCACTCTCATGCTCTCTGTCTCCCTCTCTTTCAAATAAAAAATCTTTTTAAAAAATGGGCAGAAGACATGAACAGACATTTCTCCAAAGAAGACGTACAGATGGCCAACAGACACATAAAAAGATTCTCAACGTCACTCATCATAGAAATGCAAATCAAAACCACAATGAGAGATCACCTCACACCTGTCAGAATGGCTAAAATCAAAAACATAAGAAAGAACAAATATTGGTGAGGATGTGGAGAAAAAGGAACCCTTGTGCACTGTTGGTGGGAATGCAAACTGGTGTGACCACATGGAAAAAATTAAAAATAGAACTACCATATGATTCAGTAATTGCAGTACTGGATATTTATCCAAAGAATACAAAAACATGAATTTGAAAAGATACATGTGTCCCTATGTTTATTGCAGCATTATTTACAACAGCCAAATTATAGAAGCAACCCAAATGTCCACTGAGAAATGAATGGATAAAGAAGAGGTGGCATACACACACACACACACACACACACACACACACACGATGGACTATTAGCCATAAAAAAGAATGACGTCTTGCCGTTTGCAATAAGAGGGATGGAACTAGAGGGTATATTGCTAAGTGAAATAAGTCAGTCCGGAAAGGACAAATAGCATATGATTTCACTCATATGTGGAATTTTAAAAACAACACAAATGATCAAAGAAAAAAGACAAACTAAAAAACAGACTTTTAACTATAGAGAAAAAACTGGTGGTTGCCAGAGGGGAGGTGGGTGGGGGGATGGGTGAAATAGGTGATGGGGATTAAGAGTACACTTACTGTGATCAGTACTGAGTACTCTATGAAGTTGTTGAATCACTATCTTGTACAACTGAAACCAATATAACACTGTTAATTATACTGGTATTAAAAGAAATAAATTTAAAAAATGTATCTTTACTACTTCTATTCTAGTTTTCAGGAATATAAGAAAGGACATTTTCTTATATGTTATAAAGAAACCTACAGCAAGGTAGGCCAGTGACATGACTTTCTGTATTTTAAAATATAAAAAGTAGTATTTTTAAATAACCATAAAGATAGACTATACTTAGATCCGATAGAGATAAATTAAGCAACAAAGGGCTGCCCCAAGATTGCAATGAGTAATGTGTTCACTCATACATCTTTTAAAAGCCACTTTACATGAGAGGCATAGTGGGGTGGATGGAAATGATGCTGGCCTAAGAGTCCAAAGACCTGCTTCCAGCATTGTGACCCTCAGCACGTCTCTGGCATTATCTGTGGCTGGCCCTTCAGATAATATCTAAGGATGTCTCCAGATCTATGGTTCTATATAATCTAGGGCAACAGAGAATTACCTGACCTCTCCTCTAACTGCCTATTCAAAGGGGTACTGGAACTATAATCCTGAGAGCTCCTGATAAGATTATATCATGGATAGCTTGGGGCAGATGGGGTGGGGAGGGTGGAGAGAAAGACTAAACTGTTTGGTACCATAAATAGTTCATTGTTTGATTTTTAGGTGGGTATTACTTGTTTTGATCATACAACTCACAATCTAGTTTTTTTAGAGCTCAAGCAAGCTGGAATTACTCTTGTGATAAAGATGCAAAATGAGGCTTAAAGGCATTTACTTATTTTTAGGTCACATATACCAGGTTAAGTTGGTCAGCTTGAAATAGGAACACAAAACCATATAACAAATCATAAAATAATTTTCACTCAAGCTTCATGCCGTTGGATTAGATGCAGGTGGTGCCATTCTACTATGGGTTGTGATTTCCTAGAATGCAAACAATGTAAAATTCAGAGTACATCTCTGAGCACTAAAATTGTGCAGCCTATGGATCTGAGGTGGGGTTACAGCAGCAAGCCAGAGGTAGCACTCTTGCCTCGAATTCTATTCCTCTCAAAGCAAAAAGAGCATTTTGTGGGTTCTGCTGGTTATTTAGGAGGCTGGAAAAATCTTGGAAGATTCATTCTGAATCTCTTTTCTGTTTTCAGAGAGACAGACACATTGTGGAGATGTGGCTGGGACACTGACTTAGAAAAGGCAGGAGCAATTACAACATGTTTATATGCCTGTGTAAACTCGGGCACTGGACCGCTCTGCTCCTGTGAATGAGTGTTGTGCTATGAGTTAATATGTAAAAAACATTGTTTTTGGCTGCCTCTCTGAATCAGTTAGAATGTTTTTGGCTGCAAGTAACAGAAAACCTAATTCAGACTGGCTTAAGCAATAAGGGGATAAAGCTATGCCATTGGCAAGAGGCGGGGCATCTCTCTTTCCCTTCAATTTTCTTGGCTCTGCCCTCTTATGTGCATCAACTTTATCCTCAGGCTGGTAGCCAGATGTCCTCAGCAGCTCTGAGTCTCCTATCTTCCCACAACAACACAGAGCAAGAGAGCCTGTTTCTCTTTCTTTGGATATTGTTGTGGGAAGACATGTGCAAAAAATAATTTGAGAAGGCTCCAGCACACTTCCCCTCACATCCCATTTGTATGTCTTTGCAGAAGGCTTAACCAGGAGTCCTGAAATAGCCACTGGTTAAAAGAGGACACAGTCCTGGAGTTAGGAGCAAACACTCTGACTGTGTTACTGATACAAAATAGGGGAAACATAGGATAGATGAAAATACAACCTTTTCTCAGTTTAAAATACAACTGACTAGAAACTGGGTTCAACTTCTGGCTAACACCGGGCTTCAGAAATAGCTGTTCCATAATGAGCACTGACAGGGGTGCTGAGGATTGCATTTGAATACTCTCATTTATTCCTCATAACCACCCAAGGTAGGTACTATTATTGCCCTCAGTTCCCAGATGAGGAGATTAAGCCTTTCCGAGATGAGGCAACTCGCTCTAATTTACACAGTTAGTAGTATAATCAAGGAGTATAATGCTAGAATCTTGTTGTTAACAATTTTCTATATCCCAGACTTAGCCTAGAGCTAAGTCCTCGGATTCATGGGTCAGAGATCAGGATGTAATAAACCACTTAGTTATATAGACAACAGCATCCTGTTGAGGGGTTTCCTTTGTAGACAGCTTTGGGTAGCATATTGAGTCCAGTGAACCTGTGATGTTTGTTTTTCAGAATGGAGGGAATAATAGCGATATCAGTATCATAAATTAAATGATAAAGTTGGGAAAACATTATGACCTCTTTTAGACAAAGAACATTTGCTTCAACACACATAAGCAACAAAATATCATGGCAGCAGAATCTTTTCTCAGTAATTAAAAAATTGATTTCTAAGTGGGAAAAAAAAGGACTACAAAAGAGATTAGTTATCAATTTAGTAGCTTTTGGAAAGAGATCATATTACCTGAGGGAATATGTACAGGGAGGGATAATGAGAAGTTTGTAAAAGGGAAAATGTGTTGCCGGCTAGATGGGATACACTGACACCTACATCCATCCTTCCTACAGAATTATTTAGTGAATGTGGGGACAACCTAATTTTGTGATGGAAGGCAATAGGTGACCAATGATTTTTTTTAGCTTAAAAGGTAGTTTAAAAATTGAACATGATGCAATTAAGAAAACACGCAGCTACTGCATTGTAAATGTTATTAACTATTTTTCTATTTTAGCTCCTGGCACGAAAACATAAATATTTGAAAATGTTTTCCTTTTTTTTTTTTTTTTTCCTTTTGGCAAAGTAGGGCATTTAATTGTTTGGATGGTCTTAGAAGTCACAGTTGAGTCCAGAAATCAATTACAAAAGAGATGTTCTTGACTCCATTTTTTTTTCATGTGACATTTTCCATTTGTCCCTGAACAGGTTTTAGAAGCAGAAACTGCCCATTCTGTAGGCAGGTGGCTCCTTGCTGTGCTGTTTTGGACCTTCAATCACTCGTGACATGCTTGCAGTCCATAAAGTCTTGGGTGTCTCTTTTAGCTATCATCATCTGAAAGACATCTAAAGGGCTTTTTAGTGCTTGAGAGCATTAGGTTTCATTTCTTGCATTCCACAACATAAGTGGAAAAGTTGATCCACTCTGACATGAATGGCTCGATTCTGTATGAACTTTGTTTTTCTACCAGAAACAATCCTTCCTTTCTTCATTCCTTCCTTTTTTCCTTCCTCCTTCTTTTCTTTTCTTTTCTTTTCTTTTCTCTTTTCTTTCCTTTTCTTTTCTTTTCCTTTTCTTTTCTTTTCTTTTTTCTTTCTTTCCTTTAAGATTTATTTATTTGAGAGAGAGAAAGAGAAAGAGAGAGAGAGAAGGGGCGGAGGGAGAGGGAGAGAAAGCCCAAAATGGGGCTCGATCCCACCACCCTGAGATCATGACCCAAGCCAAAACCAAGAGTCAGATGCCCTACTGACTGAGCCACCCAGGCACCCCACCTTCCTTCCTTTCTTTTTGGTAAGGCTCAAGTTCATCTAAAAATTGTTGACTCTTTCCCAGAGACACATCATCCAGTAAAACTAACCCATCTCACAGAAAATGGTATAAACCAGCAAAAACATGGTTATTTTAATACTAAAGACACGTTTGCAGAATGACTAGACTTGCTAAGTAGCAAAATATATAGACAGTGTACTGAGATCAAGAAGAGTCAATCATCAACCACTCTGTTGTTTTTAAATGGACTTACTAGGCTTTTAAGCTTTTAAAGAAATATTATTTCAATAAAACAATCCACAAATAAATACAAAACAAAAGGGCAAACGTAGAGACATATTGCAAGTAAGCTTGCATACCAAAAAGGTAAGTGCAAATTAGATTTGAATATTCATGAGTCACAAATCATTGACAGTTTGAAATAATGCAAAACAGCTTTATAAATGAGGTTAAGGCAAGGGACATCAAAGAAATGCATTGCTAAATCAATAGCAATTTGATTGTGCATATATACTTGTAAATTGTGGTTACAGTTTTTGTGACATGGGATAAAAAATACTGTGTATCTGATGAAGGAGGAAGACACATAAATATTCCTTTTGTATGTTATATTTTTCTAATTCATCATATACTTGGATACCAGCCAGGTAGAGAGTGGTTGGACATCATATTTCCCCCCAAGACAAAGTTTCTTTTTCAGGGACAGAGTTTTAGGCTATGTCTGAAATGTCCTTGCTTGTTCTGCTAAACAGACTGCAATAGACAACAATTCATCTAGAGTTGCTTTCTAAAATAAAGGTTATCATCTAGCGTACAAGACTAGAGAATGACTCAAGTATTAAATCCCTTAGTGACAAAGTAACTTCCATCGTTGAACAAATAGTTTTAATGAATACTCTCCTATTTAGAAGAAAGCAGATGAATTCAAAGTATAAGAACACTTTGTAAGAATACTTTGAAATAATTTGAGATATAAAATATAGGCAACCTTGTAATGTAAATAAAATGCTTTCGTTTTGCCCAGCAAGTAACTAGTCATTAACTTGTTGACGGTTCTTTTGTACCCGTGGCTTTTGGTGTGGGCGCATGCGCACACACGTGCATACCTATGGAGAGATATCCGAAATGGTAGGACTTAGAGATTAAAGACTTGTTCAGGGGCTTAAAGCAGAAATGTTTCCAATTAATTTTTCTCAGAAGTGTCTCTTTGGGTTACTATATGTAAGCTATCAAGTATTTCTCCAAGATGCTCTCCTCTGCCACCCTCTTGTGTTCCGTCTGCTTTCTAGGATGATTGATGAAGTTAGTGACATCACGTGAAAGTTGTGGCACACAATAGCACTAATTTTGGAAGAGGCTAGGGGATTGTGGTCTGTTTAGAAAATTAATCCATATCTATTCGCTGGGCCATGCTTTAAGGCAGACATTCAGTATTGGGAGGTGAAATCCAGATGTGGTATAATTAGAAAGAGAGAATTTTGCATTGTCTCCAATTCCCTGTTCTATTAGGAAAGAAGCTAAGATGACTTGTGTGCTATTAATAATCAAGAATATCCATAACTTCCAAAAGCAATGGCCTTGGTAATTTTAAAGGTTTTTATGGGAAGTCTGCAGTTATAATTTGTCAGTATTGATTCAGCTCAAGTTTAGCATTGTATTTGTAACCATACCTTGTTATTTTGGTTCTATAGCTAAAAATTTGACTCTCAAGTGTTATTAACTCATTTAAGCAAGTATTTGTGTTATTCCTTTCAGCAAACGTTTTGTCATGATATAGGATAGACTATTTAAATGATCCAATTTCATTTACACTGTTTAGCTATATTTGATTTAATGATTGCCAGTAACAGTTGTCTACGTAGACACATACCATTCTTTCCCTATTGTAGCTCCATTTATTTTGTTCCTCTATTTAGTTCCAAAATTATTTTAGTTCCATTTGGTCATAGGTACTAAACTTTCTTGACAAGGAGGATAATTTACAACACCTATATATTTGATTATTTTGATTAAGTCCTTCTTCATATATTTGTGTATATATAGTTCCAAAAATTGCTTAATCTCTAAATTAAAACACAATTATGTTGGGTCAGCCAAGCAATTTAGACATTTTGTTCTCCTTCCTTGCAATTTGAGGTGAGAGGAAAATTATTTGGGTTTTTTCCCTTCCTTCTTAAACTGGGGGAGACAATACCTTGAGTTTTGATTTCTATGAGCATGAAAGTGTCTGACTAGCCAATGCCATCACTGAGATGAATTTCTTTAACCATCTCACTTGTCTAGGATCAAGAAGCTAGAGGGCCTGGTGGCTGTCATTTCTGGTAATTCAATTTCAAAATGAAGGAAAGATAGAATAAAATAAAATACTTAGCATCGATTCTGAGTTACTTAATACTGATTTACTGAATTCCAATGAAGCCTTGTCTTATCATGAAAAAGAAACTGTCTCTCTCTATCCCAAATGTCACTTTGGGAGAACCTTAGACCTCATGCTTATTTTGCTATGTAAATAGAATTAATTTTATCTTGAAAGAGTGGCAGTTAAGGGACTTCTGTGCTGCTATGAACTTATACAAAGTACTTCAAATTCTTTGAATCTCTGTTTCCTCAATTATAAAAGAAAAGGTGGGTCTAGAAGCAATAATTTTCAAACAGTGCTTCTGAATCCATAGGGCCATGAGAAACCAGCAAGTCTTGATGGAGGAGGAAAGACTAGCTGATGGTAATCAGGGCAAAGACTATCACTTTTTTTGTTTGCATTCTGATCTTAGTAAAATTTAATTTGAGGAAAGGGACTTAAAAGCTTGAAAACATTGAATTTAAAAGATAATGATGGATAAGAGTTCTTATGTTTCGCTAATTCTGATTTGCAGCCTATTTTGCTCTAAAACTAATCCAGTGAATATTGTGGTAGCAAGAATTGTCATGTCCTTGGCCTCTCCTTTAAAATAGAGGTTATATGGGGCACCTGGGTGGTTCAGTCATTAAGTGTCTGTCTTCGGCTCAGGGCGTGATCCCGGGGTCCTGGGATCGAGCCCCATATCGGGCTCCATGCTCTGCTGGGAGCCTGCTTCTTCCTCTCCCACTCCCCCTGCTTGTGTTCCCTCTCTCACTGGCTGTCTCTCTCTCTGTCAAATAAATAAATAAATAAAATCTTTTAAAAAATAAAATAAAATAAAATAAAATAAAATAAAATAAAATAAAATAAAATAAAATAAAAATAGAGGTTGTAAAAACATTCCTAAAACCTTATGGAAGGGAGGCCTAGAAAAGACAAAATGGAAGGTGAAATGTTAGTAAAATTTTAATTGAACTTACACATGATGTCAAGACAATTACTTGGTATTCACGCTTCTCAGCTGGTTCTGCTCGTTCCCTGGGCCACCTTGCTGCACACCTTCAGGGGGCACCAATACATTGTAGTTTAACTGAATGATGCCCTTGAAGTTGAGTAATGAACCACCTACACGGCTGTTCCAGGCTTGGCTTCTTCATCATCCTTCCAAAAGCTGCTTCTCTTTTAAGGTCTGCTTCAAAGACCTTAAGGTGTTCCACACTCTGTTATCATCTCCTGTCTTCAAGAATTAACTGTTCTGTGCTTTCGGGTCATTTTGTTTCTAACCTTTTCTGGGATACTTAGAGCATTGTATTACAGTTCATTGTATTTGGGGGTCCATCTTCATTGTTAGGTCTTGAGTTTTAGAAGGCAGGTTGGATATTAATTGTATGTGAATTCTCGATCTAGCACTAGTCTTGGGATTTTGAAATACTCAAAATGAATATACTTTGAAAATATAAAGAGCAGTAAATTTATAACAAATTACTCATATAATTACTATCAAGTAATATTCTTTCAAGGCCTTGATAAAAGATGATAGTGGCTCTCTTTTTGCCTTACATATTCAACCACTCAATTCAATACTGTGCTGATTGTGTGGTATTCCACATCTAAAGAGGTGTCATGCATAAACCTCATCCAGGAGAAGGGGGGTTAATAAGACCTATTTCCCTTCATAATTAAAATATGAGATAGCACATGATTAATGCTATATTATGAGCATGACCAAAGAGCTTTAGAAGCTCTGAGGATTCCTAAATGGAAGGATTGTACATATAATCAGTACTTGGGTTTGGGAGAACAGTAAAACACAGAATGGGACAGGGCAACGCACAGCATTGTAGGTGAAGGGGACTTCATGATATGCAAAAATGATTACATACTAGATACAGAAGTTATACAGATTTTGTAGTACTTGAGGAGAAGCCTGGAAAATTAGGTAGAAGACTTACTTTTTTTTTTTTTTTTTTTAGGGAGCAAGAGCACACAGGCAAGTGGGGAGGGGGAGAGGGAGAGAGAGAATCTGGAGCAGACTCCACACTGAGTGTGGAGAGTGACTCGGGGCTCCATCTCACAACCCTGAGATCATGACCTGAGCTGCAATCAAGAGTCGGACAGTTAACCGACTGCTACCAAGTGCCCCAGAAGACTTACTTAAATACTCTACTAAGGAATTTGAAATTATTTCCATGGAAAATTGGAACTAATCAAAAGAGAACAAAAGCAGAAAAAGTTTACAAAACTTAGTCTAGATAGTGCCATGTAAAATGATTTGAAGGGCAAACTTTGAAGATGTAGAAAAGAGTTCAAGCAAAAGAAGAGCCTGAGGACTTTGTAAGGTGGCTGTGGAGAAACAAAAAGGAGGAAATGAATGTGGCAGTAAGATGAACTAAAGGATAAGAAAGTTAAAATAATTTTGAAATATACTGAATAGATATAAGTGGTATTATGACAAAGATGACACAAACCTTCAATCTACTAATATTAGTTTTCAACATCTTTGATGCCTTCAAAATTATTTAAAATATTAAAGAAATTAATCATTAGTAATATTCATGTTTATTTTCTACTGAGGTGGTAATGCTATTCCTCAATCTGTTGTCACACTTGTCACACTTGCCATTAAGTAATCAATCTATCAAGGGTCTTACTCACAATTCTAACAACCGACGTCTTAAATGTCTCATTTTAGAGTTCTCTATTTTAGAGTTCAGGCCCGGAACACTTCTTAATAACTTTAAACAGAATTCAAAAATACCCATGCTGATAACATATACAAATTTAGGATACTCTAACTTTAGTACAAAACTAAGTTATCATCTAATGTTTTCTTTAAAATAGTAATAAACTATACCTTATTAGTGAACTTTGACTTAGACTCTCCTAAATGCTACATGGATGTCCCTTCTTAAGCTATAAAAAGGTAACTCGAGGGTCAGTGGCACCGATATGAGATCCTTAAACAGGATGTACCCATGTGCCCAGGGAAGATGGTCAGGAGAAGAAAAAAGAAGCAGGTATATACTGGCTGAGTATGTTGATGAGTAACAACAGAATTGGATTCTGCTGCATATTGGTTGTAAACTGGGTGTAGAGTCCACTTTGGAATGCAGGAGGAAAGGAAGATGACAGGGCAGGATGCCTCAGGGATCCTCTGGTCTCAACCTCTCTGTTATTTTCCAGCCCCTTCTCACAGAGGATCTGGGGAGACATCCTCCACTCCCCCTCTAGGACTTGCCTATCTTTAGATCTCGAGACAGGACTGGTGGGGTGGCCAGGTAATTTGAGGAATCTTTTCCTTAATCATATACTCAGACATTTAATAATCAGTCTATCTAGACCCTTATCTTATCTTTGGGTAGGGAAATCATATAAACCTTATGAGTTAGAAAAAATTTTAAAGGATATATGACACATTTCCTTAGAAATCCTTTCTGGAATCTAGTCTTTTACTATATGATTTGAAAGCATCACTTATTTTATTTTTATTTATTTGAAAGCATCATTTATTAAAGGTGCAATTTATGTGCAGAGCACTGTATAGCATTTTAGTTATATATGCAGGTAAAAGAATTCTTACATTTATAAAATTCTGATGTTTCTTAATAGAATGCAAATAATACAGGCCATCTTGATTGAATAAACATTTTTAACTGATCAAAATTGCATCAACTTTCTCAAACCTTTTATTGCATTCTTCTAAACAAACAGTCAATAGTATTTTTAAAAAGAGAGAGAAAAACAAGGGGCTGATTAACCTAAAATTCAAGAGGATGTGATCTATAGAGAGAGGGACAGAAAGGGGTTGGGAGAGGCTCAAGGTTACAAAGGTACTGGTACATTTCATTTCCTAAGTTGGGTACAGAATATACATGTCCATCCTACTTACTTATATGTATGCTATAGATATTATTTTGAATTCACTTAATATTTGATAAAATTATTTAAAGGAGAGAATTACAAGACATGGTTCAAATAATGGTAATGAAATCATTATCTTTTAAAATGTTAGGGCTGTGGAATTCAGCAATAGAGTGGTTTTTCTTTTTTTAAGATTTTATTTACTTATTTGAGAGAGAAAAAGTGCGTACAAGCAAGGGGAGGGGCAGAGGGAGAAGGAGAGGGAAAGAATCTGAAGCAGACAATGCGCTGAGCACAGAGCTGATGTGGGGCTCTATCCCAGGACCCTGAGATCATGACATGAGCCAAAACCAAGAGCAGGAGGCTTAACCGACTACGTCACCCCGGCGCCCCGAGCAATGTACTGTTTCTCAAAGTGTCCTGAGTTTTCTGTTCCAATCTATTAAGTAAATAGGGTATAAGTACTACAGGGAAAAGGGAAGTATAAAAACAGAAAAAGACTTAAGTCTGGTGCTAAGGAATTCCGACTCTCCCAGAGACTTCCTGCCTGGGTGCTACTGGCTGGGCAAACAGGCTGTGTGAAACATCGACTCCTGACTCGTGTTCCACACAGGAAAAGACTACCAGCAACTGGTCAGGGTGTGGGTTTTGCATGGCTCTTCCTGGAGTTCAAATCAAAGCATAGTAATTTGGCCATGTGATATCAACGACTTGTCCTCATTTGCAAAATGATTAATTACCATAGCATCATTTCCTTTCAAAATTCTAGATTAATATTTAAATTGATCAAAGCTAGAAGAAGACCGAGAGCGGTGGAAAGGTGACACCATTCTTGAAAACGCTCAGCAGAGATACCAGTAGGGTCTATTTCCTCAGGAACTCACCTTAGTTGGTCCTTACTTCGAGTTTTTTTTAATTCTTCCTGTTCAATTTTTATTTTTCTTTTGGCAACCATATTTGCTCGGAATAGCCGAAAAAATGCCGTAGACTTTATTATGAAGTGGCATCCTAATTCAAGCTGAATTAAAAGTCAACTACATGGCCTGGGTACATTCAGGATTTAGATCTCCTCATCCTGAAATGGAGTTGAATCAGTAGCCTAAAGGTGAAAGCCTCTAAATCCCTTTATTACTCAAAGCCTATAATCTCTTTGTTTTAACCAAGGATACACAAGAATGGTAGAACTTCCCCGTTAACATGTCAAGAAATCTCTACCTCAGATAACAATCGAGCTCTTTGGGTTTACTCTCCACACAAAATATCTAACACCCAAAGAGACTGTTTTGGATGTTGTTTATTTTGCTGACCAGATAGATTCCTTTGTTTGGTAAAAGCCACATGCCCCCTTTTGCCTTCTTAGGAAATTTTTGTTCTAGCACCCTATCATTATTTGCTACCAAACTTCATATCTTTTGTCTGAAGCATCTAAAAATAAAAGTAGTTGTTTAACTAATTTTCTCTTGAGCTTAATTTGGCAATTATCAAATCACATTTGTCAATACAACGACTGAATCAGATGTGACCCAGACGTCAACATTTTAAAAAGCCTCTGTAGCCTTTCCTATTATTTCAAGTTATAGTAGCTACAAGCAGAATCTTGCTTCAATCGATAAGAAACAAAAATGTACTCTCCTCTGTCATTTCAAAGTCATCTATTAAAACAACTCAAATATAAAATTCAACTGCGTTGGAATACAAATAGAACAGCATAATGAGGCTTATGTTTAGAAATGCAAAGAGCAATTTGGAAGTATTTTAGGAAGAATTAATATAATTCTAACTATTAATATTCTTCCATCATTTGATTTTCATTCGTGTACATTTGGATGTCATAAAAATGTTATTTTTAAGGTTTATAATTGTTTCTTTCTCTTTTCCTTTCTTTCTCTCTCATGCCAGGGCTGATATCTCTTGCTATGTGAAGCACTTTGGAGAACTAAATTCTTTTTCTAAGACATATGAGGCCGATGTGAATATCAAGATGATATAGAGGACCAAGGAAGAATAACTCTTGAAATCACAATAGTTTACGTGAACTCACATTTAATTAGATTCTTGGTAAGTATGCAGTATGTTATTAATGACTGCTTATTTACTCAGCAACCGTGTTTGTTTTTGGCAAATTAATTTTATGCTGTGATGTGGAATAATACTTAGCTTTCTGTAACTGTTGAAAATGCACTAGCATTACTGGGTCACGTGCTATGGTTAATGGCCATTGCTAAAGCTAGACAGAAATATGGTAAGACAGTTAATTAATAGCATTCATTTTGCCTTTACAATTCCTTAAGTTTTCTAACACTAGAAAATACCAATAAAAGCTTAAAATATTGTTACGTATAGCTGGAACTCAAAGTTATTTTTTGACATCATTGTAAGGAATACTGTGGAGGTATATATCTTGATATCCTATGTACAGAAAGTGACATCTACTGGAGAAAGCAGAACTGAATATTTACTTTCCAAACTCTTTTCCTGGTAAACTTCCAGGCAAGTTGCACTATCCTCAAGATTATCCCAAACTTCTAGAACAAAGAAAGATTTTATTTAGCTTAGTATGGTATAAAGGCTGGCTCGTTTTGGCTATCATTTTGTCAAAGGGGCCCTCTGGGAAAAAGTGGCTATGAGGGCTATACAAATGATCTCGTAAGAAACACTACTGAAGACTTCTGGAAAACACAACTCTAGCACATTCCCTTAAGGGTGATACTGGAGTCCTAAATCACTACAAACCAGTAAGTGGTGGATTTGAACAGAACTCTGTTGTAACAAACAGTCTGGAGACATGTTTGGAAAATGTGTCACTTTTTAACTGGTCTGGAATAGGAGTTATAAAACAAAAGACAGGATTTGAATATATAACCTCTCTGACGTAAAGGCGTCCCTGTGCGACTTCGAAGCCTAATCATTTCTGTTCATTCATGCTAAAAAATGTGTCTAACTCCACGACCTAATCAAATTCCTGTTCTTAGGGCATTAGGGGATACCACCAAGGTGTTTTTCACTCATGGTCAAAACTGAGAAGTGACCCAGAGCTCTGAAAGACAGAACAGATATTGGCCTCTCTCTTGTGACCATAATTCCTAATATTTAAGTAATCACTCTTTCCTAAGGAAAACAAAAGCTTTCTTATTTTACTAGAAGCTACTGCGACAGCCATTTTCAAGACCGAAAGAGTAAGGCACAGCTATATTCGGTGAGTTCACAAGTATCTTAAGACTAGGGCAGTGACTAACAGGCCTGTCTCTTCGGTTCTAGCATATTACTTATGTGTTATTACCAAGACTGCCTCCATATTTAGATCCTGCTATATAATCTTCTGTAGTTTAACGTTAGATTTTCTACTTCTAATTATCATGATCGTTTAAAAATTTTTTTATTTTGTTTTTGTAACAATGCTCTTGCACTCCCTCTGCTGGCCTTGCTAATTAACAAAACCAGGGCCTAAGTAGTTCTGGTGTGTATCTGTGATACCTGTGGATGGGCTGATAACACCAACACTGTTTTGTGTCAGAACCCAAAAAGAAAGTCATGTTGATTGGTCTTCGTGTGAAACGAAGGGGCCAAAAGAAAGTTTGATTGTAGATAAGGAAAACAAAAAGTATGTTTATTTTTATACATTTAAGAACGAATCTAATGAAATGGATAAATTTACAAATCTTAAAAGTGTGTCAATCTTTTCAAATTAAAAAAGTTATATCCTTATGCTATTAAAATGTATATGTATTTAGTAAAAGACATATTTTAGTACAAGGTATATCAATTTTGTATCTCTGTGTTTACACACTGGACGATTAAATGAAAGTTTGCCTGGCTCTGTTGGTAGGACTCTGAACCCCGATTAGACACATAGCTGTTCAATGGATCTACTTCCCACATCCTAGAGTTCCACTATGGAGTTACAAAGAGAATGACAGCACTTGGCAAGTCCCAGGCCTAATCATAGCATAGAGAAGTGACTTTTGGAAGGTACATTACCAAGCAATTAGGACCCATTTAATAAATTACCCCTTATGGAACACTTTGAACCCTAGTGGTCTGAAGAGGTTAATGCACCTCTCACAACTGAGTGTTACTCACTTTCCAGGGGTAACTTCAAGGCCACAGTTAATCCAAACCTTCTTCTCGTCAATGGCCTCTTACTCTTGAGCCACTACGGTAGTCTGGCATCAGTAAGCCCATATACTTGCATTGCCCCCTGTGCATTTCATATGCTTCATTTTCTTACAGCTGAAACCACTGGGCGGGGTGTTCATGAGGCCAAATGACTTTGTACTGCACATTAACTTCCTTTGGCTTTCATGCCTCTTATTTGAAGTCTTTCTGTTTTTCTTATTTATAGAGAATTTTAACTTCTGGGTTTAGTTTAAATGTTACGTCTGATGTAATTTACTTTCCTCCAAAATTGTTGAGTAGCAACCACATTTTAAATGAATCCAATACACAAAATTAGGTTTCAGGATATTATTAAATTTGGAAAAAACCCACAGTAGATATGTATTTGTAAACTGGAATCTTAACTATGGCTAGACACTAAAAACACTAAAAAACACTTAAAATATAACTGCAAGGGAGAAAAAGCTTTGATGCTAGAATACAATTAGACTTTTAAAGTTTTTATTTTAATTTTAAAAAATACATTCAACTTGAGTTTTTGGAATGAAAATGCTAATGAGACACTAAGCACATTTATTGAAAAAGATAGCCAAGGAATGGAAATGAAATATAAAAATGTTACTGCGCATTCATAATGGCCGACATCGCTATAACATGTCATTGGTCTGCTGTGACATTCCTGTAAATCATGATCAAAATCATCGTGATTTCTAGCACATTTATTGAATGCTTCTTCTCTCCAAGGCTCTCCTGAGAGCTACAGGAGATGAATAAGACATGGCCTATGACTTCGAGAAGCTTATAATTGTATTGCAGAGCTCAGATATAGGCATGTGGAAAAAGAACCATAATGAACAGAAGATTATGGTAAATACCAGGTTTGTGTCCACACAGAACTTGCTAAGGGAATTCAGAGAAAGAATAGGTATCTCCGTTCAGAAAGGACTGGTAAGGAAAATAAAGTCTGCTCAAATGTTTTGTTAGAATTTTGACAGGAAAGCCAAAAATTAGAAAATTAAAGGAAATGCTCCAACGTAGAGAAGTGATTAAAATTGTCTTTAGTTGTGTCTGTGAACATATTTTGTGGGATATGTTTGAGAGGCAGCTTTTCAACATGAAAGTGGAAGTAAATTTTTCGGAATGTTCTACTTTGCTTTATCTTTATTATATACAGAAAAACACATTTTCAGTCAAATACCTAATATAATATGGAAAGTACTGACTGTTGTCAACCTGATGTTCAGGATTTATTTTAAGGTTTTTGGTTGTTGTTGGTTTTTTGTTTTTTTGGTTTTTTTTTTTTTAGATAATGTAACTATAAAATGACAAAATAGCCTTTTCCAGGAGAGTGAGTCATATCTTTTAAAATCGTTGCTCCTTTCATTGTAACTTGGAAAAACCTTCCATATTATAAACTGTGTTTTCTTATATCCCTATAAGAAACAGACTATGTTTGGAAAGCCACCTTCCACTTGAATCTACAGTATTATTGCAGTGTGGGTTTATATGGTCTGAAAGTCTTCTGTATTTGAGCTGTATAATTTGATTCTTATCTAATCTTTTAAAACGTCCAGGCCAGAAATGTGACAAATTCTTTACCATGTCATGGTTTCCAAGGTCTGTAGAAAGAGCTGAGGCTCACGTAGCACCCTAGATGTGTAGGCCGTGGGCTGTAAGTTCCCTGGCTGTATCTTGAAAGCAACCTCTACTTCCACAACAGAGTTGCAAATCAAAAGTCAACTTCTACTTTTTTTTAAAAGATTTTATTTATTTATTTGGGGAGTGGAGGAGAGAGCGAGTGAGGGAAGGGGCAGAGGGAGAGAGAGAAACTCAAGCAGACTATGAGCTGGGTTCAGAGCCCAACAGGAGGCTCCATCTCAGGACCCTGAAATCATGACCTGAGCTGAATCCAAGAGTCAGACACTTAACCGACTGAGCTACCCAGGCTCCCCTGAACTATCTTTTGTTTATTGGTAAGTAAACATTTTTAAATATGGTGGTCAGATTATATTGCTCTTCATTCACACCTAGAAGCACTTTGTTTATTCCATAAGAAAAGTATTACCACGTGCAATATTTCTTCTTGGTTTTGCCTCTTGCATTATTCACCGTAGTGCCAGAGCAGATTTATTAATACCAGTCTGCCAGTGGCATTATTCCTCATACTCTGAAAATTTACATCCTGGGATACATAACACAGAGTGATAAAGGTAGCACAAATAAAAGGAAATCATGTCGTCTGTGCATTTCTCCTTCTAGGATTTCTAAATGCATCCAAACTGCTCAAAAGCAAACCTTTACTCAAAGACCAGTGTGTTCGGGAACTACCTCCCAGAGATACAGAACTCTATAGTTCTTCAAAGAACCTAGCAACTAGCTGAGAAAGGACTGACACAAGGAAACACCAGCAAACATAATGGCATTCTATAATGACATATTAAATAATATGGTACAAACTCTTCACACTATACACATATGTGATCCGATATGACAGCTATTAGACACATGTGGCTATCAGGTACTTGAGATTTGGTTATTGCGAATTGAAAATGCTATGTCAAATATACACTGGATTTTGAAGACATAATATGACAAAGAGAATGTAAAATATCTCATTAATAATTTTAGAATACTGATTACACGTTGATATACTATTTTGGATATGCTGGGTTGAGTAAAAATATCATTAAAATTAATTTCACCTGGTTTTAATTCTTTGTAGCTTTTTAGTCTAGCTACACAAAACTTAAAATTGCAGACGTGGCCAACATTATATTTCTATTGGACGGTGCCACTATAATATTCAAAGAACAGACTCAGCAGCAAGTGGTGAAAAATCTAAAAAACTGGAAAGAACAGGTGAGATCTCTGTTGGATCTGGAAAGATACATAGGCTTTCAATTAGGAAATGAGAGAAAGATAAGCATGTTCTTGAATAGAGAATAAATAAGTAGATGTAGGATAATAGGTATTGGAAACCTAAGGTTTATTTTAGGTAATAGTGCAGAGTGTTTGGTTATCTTGTAAGGGGTGACAAATTCTAAACATTTAATCTAACAAATAGCTACCCATTATTGAGTTAATAATAGCTACCAATCGTTGAGCTCTTAAATATATGAAATTTATATACATAAATTTCCATTAAATATAACAGTCATATAAGGCAAATTTTATCATGTTCATTTCCAGATGAGGACACTGAGGCTTAGACTGGCTCAAGGACTTGGTGAATGTCGCCCAGATAGGAAGGTATTGCAACCTTGGTGTGTCTGACCCCAAATCTTGTTCTTTTCAACACTGTACTGGAGGCAGATTGACCATGAAGTTAATGATGAAGCTTTACACATCCACGTCCTACACACATGTGTACCCCTTCCATGGAAGGTGCTCAAGTGATATGTTCCAATGGTCATATGCTTTTGGAAAATTTGCCAAATTAAATGATTTTAATCATAATCAGTTATGACTGCTTTCTGTTTCCATTCTGACTCCCCCAAGTCACACCCTCCTTCATGTCAGGTGTTCTTGGATTGGCATTTTGGTGGCTAGAGAGAAATTTTAGATGGCTATACACTAGGTTTCAGTTTAGTTGGCTATTTTGTATTTC
Organism: Ursus americanus; assembly: GCF_024610735.1. NCBI lineage: Eukaryota > Metazoa > Chordata > Mammalia > Carnivora > Ursidae > Ursus > Ursus americanus. The sequence goes on from NC_142162.1 coordinate 21,390,763, forward strand.
AAAGTAGCTTTTACACACAGTTTTGTTTTGTTCTGTTTTGTTTTGTTTTCTAGCTATCTCAGGGTAAGAATGGCTACCCTGAGTACTCTTATTTTCTCTCTACCAGCTCACCTGGGATCTTGAACAAGAGCCAGTGGTCAAATTGTAATATTAACTTGTCCTATAGTACTAGGATGTAGGTCATGGAAGAAAAAAAGAAAAGCTTTGAATGTAAAGAGCCAGAACTAGTTTATGGGATATTCTTCTAATCCTCGGATGTCTGAAATAATAAGTGGAGAATTCAATTCTCACTGAAATCTGGTCAAAAAAGAATATATTTGATTAAGCAGCTAATAACAATTAAAGAATAAGGCATATTTTTTCTATGTTGATGTGAATCATGAAAAAGAGAATTTAAGAATTCCTGTGTTTATAGACATAAGCCTGTAATAAGACTCTGAACAATGAATACGACCATGGGAAGTCACCTGTTTTTGCATCCTAATATACGGGGTTTTGTTTTAGCCCATTCAACATGCCTTGTTCTGGTGGAGTCCGGTGATTCTAGATGAGGTAACACATCAAAAATGCCATCGACAGAGCAAAATGGACCAAAACTTTTCTAAACTATTTAATAAAAAACAATTTTTGATAACCATGCTATATGAAAGAATGGATTATGTTTCTCTTCTATTATAAAATTATTGTCATATGAAGAAGTCTACAGCCAAAAAGAAGTATTTTACAGGAGACGTCAAACAGTTAATAAACAGAAACTTTATTTTTCTGGATTTTGTGTGTTTGTGGTACTTGTCATCCTTTAAGCTTTGTAATTTGCCATGATTTCTTTCTTATCCTGCAGAAATATTCACTGTTGGACCTAAGTTAGCATTGGCAAGGTTTTCTTACATACAGCTTCTCAAATTGTGTATGTGCCAGGTATTGTAAGATGTGGACTCATCCTTCAGCCATATTGTATTTCTTCATAGGCTTCTCTGTGGATTCAGGGGAAGGATATATTTATTTAATATATGAAATATTTAAAGGTCACAAAACCCTGAAAGAATACGTAGAGGGAAAGCCTGTCTACTGTGCTATTGGTTCTTGTTTTCGCTTTGCAAACAGTGGATCAGACAATGAGCGACTACAGAAAGTACAGCCCTGACAGATACTACATTATCTACCCCAAATTCCACAATTGAGGCTGGTGATCAGGTTCATAGTCATCTCCAAGAGATTAGACTGCCTCCTACAGTGTAGTGATGCAGAAGCAAGATGATGGCGAACAAGAGAAAGACTGACTGAAGGAGCGTGGGAAGAGGTGAGGGAAATAAATGAACATTTTATTGAGGGCCTGACTCTGTGTCAGGTCTTGTGTTATTCACTCTCACATGATTATCTTAGTTAATGAATCTTCAAATGTCTGTAATATATAAAGAAATATCTATGATGCATTACATTCTTATTGCCTGATTTTATGACTTCCTCAGATCTGTCTAGGCTGCTCATAATCCAGCAGAGAATGAGGGTAAAGAAAGAGGGCTTTGGAATCACACTAAGAAAGTTCAGATAGTTGGATCATGAAAAAAATCACCTATTACATTAAATGACACTGTAGAATATTTTTCTTAAGAGTATAAATACTTTCTATTCTGGGGAAACATTGCCCAAGCCCAAGACCTGTAGTCAGCCACTACATTGTAAGATGCACGAACCAGGTTTGCAAAAAGCAACTCTTTCTCTGTTCATTTAAGAAAGCAACTTAACTTAGATTTATAAATATGTATTCCACTAATCATAATGTTGTGAAGCAATAGTTCTGGTTCATGTTTCTTGAATTTTTTTCATGTGTTCCTGAATTTAATATTGAACACTGGGAGTTACATAAAATGATTTTTAAAGCTGCCAACCAGATTTCTTAGGATTCAAGAAAACATGTCTTCCAGGGAATGTCCACAATTCTATTTATACCCTGGATCAGTACTATTTTTGGGGACCTTTACGTCCATGACTGACTGGGCTATACAGATCTATCTGTTTAGCGGCATCTTGAGTGTGATGGAGCGCCCAACAAAAACTTCGAGGAGATATACCTAATTCTGCAAGTGTCTCTTCCAAGTGTTTTTATTTTGTATCTGTGCAGTATAACTGTGAATTATATCACGCCCTACACATACTCCATGCCACTATTTCCTAATGTGGCTTTCTTTGGAACAGATCTTGAAACTGTGTTTTTCATATTGTGGGGCTAGTTACTTTCAAATATTATTTGATGACCTCATTATAACATTCTCTTTCTTTTTGGAAATTAGCTCCAAGTATTATCAAAGGCTCTCATGCCATACTATATTCTTTGAAATAGTAGCAGGAACTTAATATAAATGATACATATGGACACAGAATCATAGGTGAGCCCCCCAACGCAAGCCATTTTGAATTGAACTTAGAAACAGGTGAGAAAAGTTTAAATAGAAGAAGTCTGCAATCCACAGATGCTTGGATCTAGTCACTTTTGTTTCTTTGGAGGCTTCTGTTGCCTTTAATGCCAGGAGTCTGCTGTACATGGTGTGAAGGTACAATGCAGGCTGGACCATGGTGTTCCTGCTTCAACGAGGGGTGCCATCCTCACAGCATTCTCTCAGGCAGTACCTGACACAAAGCTGGTGCCTGATGACTATTACCTCGAAGTATATTAAGCGTCCTCAAAAGCAAACAGCCATACCATAATATTTACCTTGAAAAAAATTTATATCTCAACAGCAGAGTACATTTCTGACATTACAATGGAATTTAGAGAAGAAAGTAATGTTTAGAAACCAATTGTATGAGAACATTTTCCGCAAGACCCTCTTTTTCTAACTGAGGGGTACCTCCACAAAATTGTAATGGGTTTAATAAACTTCTAACTCTCTGGGTGGAAAGGTTTAATCCAGACATTCATACAGTTTGACAGTCAGCGGCATGACCCAGGAGTAATTATCAAAGACAACTGAGATACCAAGAATTTGGGCTAAAGTGGATCAATGAATTTTGTCCAAGAGTCCAGTTTCAATGTAGTAAACTGAAGACATCCCAAACAATGCCACTAGAGCATCATATTCAACTTCTTAAAATTAAAGTCATTTTTTGCCCAGGAAAATTCTGAGAAATTGGATGATAGTATATTTGTTCACCGACATCAGATAGAGAGCCGGCATTGGAGAGTACAACGGAAGGTTATTAAATATCAGTATCTAGTTTCTCATAAAAATCTCAAATGATATGGGGCGCGTGGGTGGCTCAGTTGGTTAAACGTCTGAATCTTGGTTTAGGCTCAGGTCGTTATCTCAGGGTCTTGAGATAAAGCCTGGTGTCAGGCCCCATGTTTAGCAAGGAGTCTGCTTGGGATTCTCTCTCTCCCTCTCCCTCTGCCCCTTCCCCTGCTCTTTCTCTCCTTAAAATAAATAAATAAATAAAATCTTTAAAATTTTTTTTTTAATTTTCAAATGATACATTTCAACCCCAGTACTTTTTGGAGTTTTGAACACTGTGAAAAAATAATTATTTATCATGAATTTACATAAGTGCGGTATGTAAAAATGTAAATATTCACATTTTTTGCATTATCTAAATTTTGTACCAAGAGTGAAAACTTTAAACAAGTACAGCTAGATATTGTTACACCTTGTTCCACAACAGCTCATCCTATGGATTATTCACTGATTAAAGCTCTCTGTGCTATAGTGCCGATCCCCCTTCTACATGCTTCAGAATCTCTCACGGCAACCTCTTCTCTATTCTGGAGAGTTTCATACTTAGTCACAAAATTGTAGTACTTGATATGTTTTTATTTCATACATAGAAGGAAGAGAAAGTCTTAAAAACCTGTTGGTATACATGGTCATGTTTACTATATAATAACCTGAAACTTGGCAAGTGGATCATTTTAAAAAATATACTAACTTAATTTATAAGTTTACTGCCAGTATTAGCTACTGTTCAATTTTCATGTTTGTGGCCCCACCCTGGCAGAAACCAAGGCCATGCTGGCATAATAACCAGTAAATTGTTCTATGTGCAAGGAGGAAAGAAATATTTTGTTTTTGTTTTTTTTAAAGAATTTATTTATTTATTTGACAGAGAGACAGCCAGCGAGAGAGGGAACACAAGCAGGGGGAGTGGGAGAGGAAGAAGCAGGCTCCCAGCAGAGCAGGAAGCCTGATGCAGGGCTCGATTCCAGGACTCTGGGATCACGCCCTGAGCCGAAGGCAGACGCCCAATGACTGAGCCACCCAGGCGCCCCAAGAAATGGGTTTGTTGGTACATGTCTTCAAGGTATGCTGTAAAATTTTATTTTCATTTTTTTCAAAACTGCAAAATAATCAGATCAAATTTTCTTAATTTTGACTTGACTACAATTATTGAGTATCTTTTGTGAATTGTCGTACTGTAAAATTTTTTTAAGCAATACCAATTGTTTCTAAGTTTACAATCTTTCATTTGCCATTTTTTTGTGATTGATGTTACCAGAGCTGAGACCAGACTCCACCCTCTAAGAACCAGTTTATGGCTCTTTGCTTTCTGTTTTGAAGTGGAGGAATTTAAGTGTGATGGGTTTGTTTGGACTTTTGAAAGAGTTGATCTTATCAACCTGTAGGATTATTTGTTTCAGAACTCCAGACATCAAATAAAGGTGGAACTGTTGATGAGATGATTTGAAGTCATGGATGTGGACACCCAGGTAATACTTTTATCAAACTGGTGAGCATAAAACAACAATAGTTGGAACTAAAATTTATAGTTCATTTAAAACTGGTAAAATTCTTAAGACATGGTTTTAATTTAAAATATTTCCCTGATGATTTGTTCATTGTTAATTCTCAGAAAATATTAACCATTGCACTCAATTCTTTTTCTACTTTACTGTTCTTTTAGAAGAATTTTGCTCGTTATTTCTCAGGTAGGAATTACTTTCCCATGAGCAACTTATTATATATTTATCTAAATTAAATCTCATTCCATTTAAATTTTTCCTCCTAAGATCTTCCATTGTGCTTGAGTTCTTTCTGTTTCGGTATGCTCACAGCTATTTACTTTTTCCATCAGGGCATTAATTTGGACATTTCATTTAGCACTGGTCCCAACCCTATCCCTATAGAACCCCACTGTCCCCAATTTAATGATGCATTACTGATAGTTGCCTATTATTTATACTCCATCAGTCAATTTGAGAATAATCCTAATGTGACAGAAATTTACCAATGTCTCTATTCATTTTTATTTGTTTCCAACAGAAATCCTGGGAACTTGAAGGAGTTGCTTCTAGCAATCTATTAAACAGTGTTCATGGTATGTCTTGGAAAGAAGATGGCATATTTTTACCATTTTAATTCGCTTCATGTAAAATTATGCTACTTGGAATGAAGCCTTCAAGATAAGGAATCATCTAGGGCAAAGAGGAAGGGAGGATTGGGCATCGTATTTGCAGAACCCGGTGCCATCTTTATTACCTTAAACCTTCTCTTGCCTTACTTGTCTCCAGGCCACCCTACCTCCTACCCAACTTTGTAGAAGTTGGGGGAAAACAGTAACCCAATTCTATGATGTAGTGAGAGAATAGTAAGAAATAACAGATATAAATGAGTTTGGAAAATCAAAACCATTTACATGTAGTTCTTTCACAGAAAAGAGGATTTTGCTGATGCATTCTTTGAAAAATATGCATTATGGGGGGCACAGATACTTTTATACCATTTTGCCTGCTTCTTGCAATGTTAATGACACATATGTATATGGAGTATGTGGCAGATGCATGTTTCATTTGCAAAATAAAATATCTGAAATAAATATTTTAATATAAAATTCACTGCTATCAATTAAGCTTCAGAGTGCAGAGTTCCAAGAAATCTTAGAGAAAGTCACTGGAGCAAAGGTAGGCTCTTCCAGAAAGTACAGCTGCCTCCTCATGCTCTGCAGGCACTCAGTCCCTCATTTACCCTCTGGCTCTGTAGTGACTTCAATTCCCCCTCTTTCTCTGCCTCAATTCCCAAGATAGTCCAACAAATAAAGGCTTTCCCTATCTTGATAAGTGGTGACTTAACTCTCCTATTTGCAATATTTAAAATTCTGAGTATCTGATCTGGAACCACTGTTACTCACTTTTTTTTCCCCTGCAATCTTTTATCCATTTTCTAGTTTTTACCATTCTTAGAAAATAGCTCTTATATAAATCCCCTATAGCCTTTGTAGATGGAGTGTGAGGAGGTAAGTATGATGGAGCTGAGCTTTTGAAAAGCCACCTGGAATGGTATGCTTTTTTAGAATTGGGCTGTCTGTATTGAGGGTTAGTTTTCTTGGGAGACAGTCAGGTAGGTGCAACTGCTGGAAAAGACACCAGATGCCACAAAATCTCCAGAGCCTGAAATTGCCCAAAGTCCAGTTTATAGATTCATACATTCATATACAGAAAACTGTGAAGACCCTGAGTTGAGCTATACACTTCCTGATACAGTAGCCAAAAATGTCACCAAGTTCTGAGGATCAGCTTACTGGACTGTCTTCCCTCTAAATTCTAAGATCTGGTCCTGGAGTGGGAGGTTTATGACTCCAACAGAAAGATGGAGGGAATCACAGTGACCCTTAGGCTACCTGAATTTACACTGCCACTGTCTTTCTATTCCTAGTATAATAGAGGTTATTCCCTACCCCCCACTCTGTGTGAATGAGAAAAATACCAAGTAAAAGCTTTAAATTACTCAACAACATGCAAACAATTCACTATACAACCTTTGCAACAAAAAAGCAGTTTCTCTTGAGATTTGTGAGAAAGTGAGAAAGGGGCTGAGAAAATGCAAATCTTTCTTAAAAGAAAAGAATGAGATAAATTTCTAAGTACTATGGATACTTATTCAGCATGAATCTCAGAAAAGGGTAACAAGGATGGTTAAGGAAACAGGAAATTTTACATCTTATGGAAGATAGCCAGAAAAAAACCTCAGAGAAATAGAAAGTAGCTTGATGGAAATCTTTAGCTTTTTGAAGGCTATGGTGAAATCTGCCAACTAATAGGGGAATAGGAGGTCACACTGTGAAATTAATAACCAGTAAATTTAGAACAAATAAAGCAGAAATGCTTTTGCACAGCATTTAAGCAGCCTGTGGCACTGACAACTGCAGGAGGTCAGGGAGTTAAATGCTGCCGAACCAGAATTAAAGAAGGTACAAAGTAACATTGTCATTCTTACCATCGTCATTTGCAGTTAGTTGGACGATGATTTGGGTGACTTCATCCTTTGCTTTAGAATTTAATTATGATTGCACTTTGTGGAAAGCTAATAAGGATGTAAGACAAACAGCACGAGTGGAAGTAGATAAGGGCCCCTCTCTGTGCGCCCACAAACACACTGAATACAAGAAAACTATCTGATGATGCAGACAGCAGCCGAGTTTCAAAATCTTGCAGATACGTGGGTAGCCTGAACCTGGAGAAGCTTTCATTCAAACTTCCCATCCTCAGGCATGAGAACATACAATAATTCTTGGGAAATTAAAATTCTTTTCATTTTACATGATCCACTTGAAGATTTTTTATTTTCCTGCCTCCCCCAGTTCAACATTTAGTAAATCCTTCTCTCCTGCTCTGCTAATCCCAGCTGGAATGCCACAGCAACGTCTCTTGGTGAATACTGGGTTTGATGCCGCTGCTGGTCCATAACACCTCACGGTTTTCACAGCACAGAAGCAGCAGCATCTCGGGCGGACAAAAGATGCTCTACCCGACACCATCAGTACATCGAGGCCTGCAGGAGCCGGGCCTGGTCCCAGTTCTAAAAAGAGGCCATTTTACAAAATGGGTCTTAAATGTGATTTTGAGTTTTATTGCTAACTATAATCTATGCATAGCCATTGATTATCACCATTCTTTTCACACATACAAGGATCTGTGGGTCCCCCTCCTTACTTTTCTCCCCAGCATATTATTGTCAGCTTGAGTTAATGTTCAACCAGGAATTACTTGCTGTGATGGGGAGGTAAAAAGATAGGGACATTTACTTTTTCATTAATCTCTTCCTTGCCATAATTAGCAAAGGTGTAAATATTAACACCTCTGATCTAGATAGGAGTTGAAACTATTATTTATATACTCGTTGCCACAGAGGCCACATTCTTCAAAAACAATGACACCTGACCATTTCACCCAGTATCTTAATTTGTTCATATTTTGGCTGCTAAGCATTCCACTTCTCTGCTACTGTAGTATAAACAACTGAGCTCCATTAGTTTGTATTATTTTTCATTAACTTTAGAATTGCTAGGTTGAAATTGAACAATGTTTTTTGGTTGTTCTATCTTTTTTTTTTTTCCTTTTTAGATGCAGTTGGCCTTCTTTTTTCCCTTAAATAAATAATTTTTTTATTTCCGTATTTTCATTGTAATCACGGCTATAATTGACAGCTTTATAATACCAGGGGGCACAGTTGAGGTCTCTTTCTCTTTTCAAACACTCTTCTCCATCCACAGCAAGGGCTGTTTTTCTTTGTTTCTTTGCTGTCTGAGAAGAGGCAGAAGATCAGAGAGAGTTTCTGGCGGTGGTAGAATATTACATTCCATTGTAACTAGTTTACATAGACAATGCAACTAAATATTCTGTGAAAACAATTGAAAATGACTTTTCCTTTTCCTGTGCAAATTCAACGTTTTCATAAATCTAGAGAAAAACCTTATGGTTTTGAAAACCTGAAATATTTGTATCCACTTTTTAATTGTTGATGTGCTGATCTCAAACCACCACGCTGGGTATTTTTAGTACCTATCCCCATGACTGATAGTGTGTGTAGAAATCAGAAGTAAGGGTATCACTCCTGGCAGAATTGGAGTGAATTAGAAATTCTGTTTTCAAGACATTTTAAAATATTCAGTTTTTAACCTCCTTTTAAAGCTACTTCTTGCTGTATTTTGCAAGGGTGGGGATTTAATGCATGATGCCTACACATGTGTACATAATATTCTCTACCTTTTGTCTTTAATATTCCTTGGTTTTTAATTATTAAAGATAAGTATTTGAATTATAAATATTCTAGTTATACAGGAATAGGCAAAGCAGGCATATACCCTCAGGCAAAATTCTTCCATTATCCATAATCCTTCTGCCTCCTGCCTCCATTTCTCTGCTTCCTATCTTTATGTTGCCTCAAAAAACACACAGAGGCATTCTTTTAAACCCACCTTCTCCTCCCCACTTAAACCATAGAAATCCCTTCTCAATATGTATAGGGGCCTCTTCCTTGAAGTGGGATGTCATACTTGTCCTAAATATAATACAGTGCTATCTTCAAGGCATTTCTGCATCCAAAACACTCCCCAGAAACCTGCCGAGCCCTCCCATCTAACCAGTCTGAATGTCACAAATCATAGCCCAGAAACTGCTTTATAGTGAATCATTAACATTGTCAGGAATGACTTGGCAGAGAAAAAAAAAAGCTTTCCATTAGAGAACTGAGGGAGAATATACAAATGACAGCATTGTCATTCCACTCCTATTGTTTTATAAAGGTCTGAAATGATTAGTAAGAGTTTATTACAGGGAAATATGACTGTGAATTTCATGCGTTGTGCTAGATATTTTCATATCTTCCTCTTACATTTTAGAGCTTCATGGTTTATTTTAAATGTTTTGTTTTTAAAATTCTGCTTGCAGTGCTGAATGAAGTTTTATAGGATGAATAAAGGTGCTAATAAATAAATACGTATATGTTTGCAAAATAGCTGACCCGATTATTTGTAAGTGAAAAGCCATTTTTGTGGCCACTTGTCTGGGATATCAGTCTTCCTGACTCTTTTGCCCAGCAGGGATGTGACTAAAAGGACCAGGATACTGCATCAAGGATGGACAAGAGCGAGTTTGGATGAGTATTCTCTGTCTTTGATGGTGGGTCTTGTATCACTTTCTGAAGTTGGAGGCGAGTAGGGTTTAGAATCCTTCATTGCTTTGCATTTATTTGAGTTTACATTCTCTACATTAGAACAGCTAACTAAGAGTTGATTACCTAATACTCCTCTGCCTCCTTTATCCCCTGCCGAGTGCAATGGACGCAGTTGGACCTACCACGTCTTCACTGAGACAGCTGGAAGCACTCATTCCCCGGGGGCCAGAGTGTTCCTTGCCACTGTTTACAGTCAAGCACTTCCCTGGAAATTGCCCGTGGCCAGAAGAGGCTATCTTCCTTAAAGTTCCAACTCTCCCCAGGTTCAGCCTGAATCCAATGACTACACCATGCCTCAATTGAAGAGATTTCTGATGGATCATCCCAGCTTCAGAGTAACCAATGATTGAGGCTGAGGCCTCTGTTGTGACTGCATTACAGTTCAACATCTCTCAACAAGCCTTTTTTACCTCTCCCCGACACATATCATATCTGAGAGCATTTCCCAATAAACCACCTGCATGCAAATCTCAGGTTTAGAGTTTCTCTTTATAGGAAATCCAATGTATGACAGTTGATACTGGGGATGATCCTAGGAGGCAGGCTCTAAAATGGGATTTTGAAGTTGAATTATCTACTGGCTGGCTGGTAATTAGGACTCCATCACTGGTGATAGAAATGGTATCAATAGTTCTGGGATGTAGCATTGGCACAACTGTTAAAATTTTTTCCTGATGTTTGTGATGGGATATTTGTGGAAGAGAAGGCATTGCAAAGTGTAATATCTTACGTGCTTGAGAGTTTCAGAGTAAATAGTAATTAAAGGGCTACAGAACTGGATAGCTTTTGCTGAAAGCTATCCACGCATTGGAGAAGACATGAAAGGCTGAGGGTGATTAAGCACCAAACTAAGGTGAAGTATAAAAGCCAGAGGGCCACCTTGGCAGCACACAAAGAGAGTCCCATCTCCTGCAGCTGGAAAGTGAAAAGGCTGAGGTTCTGACTCAGGAATTAATAATACAAGTATATTATCTCCAGAGATGGTTGAATTTTTAACTCTGAGTTGTCTCTACCAAGGTTTGGGTCCTGATTGGGAAGGACTGGGACCCTGGGTCAATACCCTTCAAAATATCAAATCCCCCAATTTCTGAGCCTGCAGATGTGGTCGGCTTTTCCCTGTCAAAAGCTAATGTTCCTCCCTTATTTGAAGAAATGCAGAGGCCTCTGACCAGTAAGACAGCATGTGCCCCTTCCCTCAGAAGGTATTTTCACCTCCCCTCCTGGTTACCAAAACAACAATGAGGATTAAGGCACAGCACATTTCAGCTGGGGAAGTGTTGGACCTGAGGTGCTGCAAGATCCAGCCAATATGTAGCTATGAGATCCAGGAGAGTATGTTTGGAAACTGGATCCCAAAGACGTTGAAGTAAGCGGACAGAACATAAAGTTGGAAAGGAGAATTTATTGATAAGAGAACACTATTCTGTTAAAAGGATGTAAACCTCTGTTAAAGACTCCAAGAGAAGAAGCTAATATGTTACCGTAATGGCACTTTGAAGTTAAAAGAAAGTGATGGCTCACACCAAGTGAAGTAGAAAGTGGTATGGATGATGGTAGAAGGGATTGAAAGATCCAGAGAAGTGGGAATCCTATAGTAGATATATGTAAGGCCAAAACCCACCCCCTTAATGTGTTCCATGGGTGGGCCTAAATGAAACTGTTTACCAAAATAAGGTGTGAGTTGGAGAAAGGGACAAGAGTATCATTGAAGTGCTCAGTGGCTATCTACTTTAAGCCAGAGCTCATTGTAGGAGATTCTGTTATGGACACTGTTTCCACGATAATATACCAGAGTGAATGGCAGTAATTAATGCCACCACTGAAGACCTAAGGGACAAGGAGTGGTGGGTCCTATCATACCCTTATTTAATTCAGCATTCTGGCTCTTACAAATACCAGACTGATACTGGAGGATGACATTGGACTGCAAACTCAAGCAAGTAGAAGCAATTGTAGTGTTGTACCAATTGTCGTATCTTGCTAGATCAGATTTACTTGGCCTCAAGTATAGGGTATGTATCTATTAATTTGGTGAATGTGTCTTAATTCCTATCTGGAAGATGCAATAGAGCAGTTGGATTCATGTGGGCTGGACAACAATGTACATTTGCAATCTTCCCCAGAACTGTGTCAGTTCTTCAGCCCTATGTCATTCTACAGTCCAAAGGGCCATGGACTGTCAGAAAATGATGCAGAGCATCACACTGGCCCAGTATATCCGTGACATTATGTGAATCAAACCAGATAAACAAGAAATGGCAAGTATGTTGGAAGACTTGAAAAGATGCATGTGCTCCAGAGAGTGGGAGATAGGCATTTTGTGAAGATTCAGGGGTCCATCGTATCAGGAAAGATTTTAGGAGTTCAATGGTCTGGAGATGTGACATTTCCTTCAAAGCAAATGGAAAATTATATCTCACATACTTCACAATCCCTGGTAGGTCCCTTTGGGTTCTGGAGACAGCATGTTCCACACACGTGAGTACTGCTCTAACCCACCAACCAAGTTACACTGAAGATGTCCAGATATGAGTAGGATCCTGAGCAGGAATGGCTCGACAGCAGGTCTAAGCTGCAGCGCAACCAGTCATTCTCTTTGGGCCGTGTGAACTGGTATTAGAATTATCAGTAGTGGGCAAAAATGTGCAGAGTTTATGGCAAATCGCAATAGGAAACCATAACATCAAACTCATGAGTTCTGAAGAAGGACTATATGCTCTGCAGCAGAAAATTCCATACCATGTGAAACACTGGTTCTGGCATTCTACTGGGCCTGATGCTGACCCTAGGACACCACATGACCAAATGGCCAGAAATGCCTGCCTATCTTGATCTGAGTCTGAAACAATCTATTGTAAGATGTAAGTACTACATTTTTGGCCAAGAACTGGCAGAGCCAGCGGACGATCAAGTGTCTTGAGCAGATGGAATATGGTCCATCTGATTAGCTGATCAAGAAGAAAGAGGACCCGTTTGGTTCATAGCTCAATATGTAAGCGCATGCTAAAAATAGACTACTGCAGTATAAAGCAATTGCCCCATTCAATGGCTAAATAAGTTGTGGTATATACACACAATGGAATATTATTCAGTCATAAAAAGGAGGAAATCCTGCCATTTGTAGCAAAAAGCAGGGAAATCTTGAAGGTATTATGCTGATATAAGTTAGAGAGAGAAAGGCAAATACTGCAGAATCTCATTTATATGTAGAATCTAAAAAAGAAAAGAAAACCCCAAACTCATAGAAAAAGAGATCAGACTTGCGGTTACCAGAGGCGGGGGGGTGGGGAGGGGAAACTGGAGGAAGGTGATCAAAAGGTATAAACTTTCAGTTATACGATAAATAAGTACTAGGGATGTAATATATAACATGATGACCTTGGCCAAATCTGTTATATGGTATACAGGAAAGGTGTTAAGAAAGTAAATCCTAAGAGTTCTCATCACAAGCAGAAATTTTTTTTCCTTCCTCCCCCATCTCTTTTTATTATATCTATATAAGATGATGGATATTAACTAAACTTATTTTGGTTTATGCTATATACCTGAAACTCATATAGTGATGAATGTCAATTGTATCTCAATAAAATTGGAAAAAATTACATAAGCACTCATATGCCAATAAATATATTCACAAATGACAATCATGAGAAGGAATTAATTTACAGCAAGAACTGTAATAAATTCCACCTGCAAGTTTTCCTGATTTCCACCCCACCCCCTTGGTGAATGGGGATTTGATCTGGGTCACTCTCTCTCTCATTCCCACTGGTAAACTAGTGACCAGTAGGAATGATAACTGTGGGTGAGGCAAGTCTAGAATGGGTTACCGAGGAGGGAGATGGTGAGTATTAACCATGGCCATGAGACTAGCTGTAGGGTAAGCTGTAGCTCATCACAAAACTTCCTCTTAAGAGTCTCTTTAGGAGGGGTGCCTGGGTGGCTCAGTTGGTTAAGCATCTGCCTTTGGCTCAGGTCATGATCCCAGGGTCCTGGGATCGAGCCCTACATCGGGCTCCCTGCTCAGCTAGGAGCCTGCTTGTCCCTCTCCCTTTGCCCTGCTCCTGCTCTCTCTCTCTCAAATAAATAAAGTCTTTAAAAAAATAGAGTTTCTTTAGGAGAAAAGACGAACTAGAATCCTGGAGGAGCTACTCCCAGATGTGGTGAACTTAATGTCTGAAGCAAGTGAATCTGACTGGTAAAAGGTTGACTGTGGTGGATGCTGGAGCGTGCTGCCCAGATTCCTCCTCTAAGACAAAAGACATTCGTTCCCTAGCTTCCAGGTGTGGTGTCTGATGACTCACAGCTGATTTCAATCCAGGGTTGTTTCCTGCAGAAGGCAGGCACCACTCTCTACCTTCGGGTAGCTCCCATCCAATGACTGGGCAATGCAGGGTTACGAAGGCCAGGCCCTTTTGACTCAAGTTGAGACATCTTCGAAGGCTATCCCAAATTCAGCGCTCCAGTGGGCACGTGTTGCAGTCTAACCAAAATTCACATCTTCCTCTTCTTACTTCACTCCCTTGCAGGTGTGGTACCGGAGAGCAATTCCTAATAGACACCTGCCTCTGTTTCAGGTCTGCTTCTGAGGAACATGACCTGCAGAATCATGGGACTCCCAGGGTGAAAATTTTTGGTAGAATGAACTGGATTGTTTAATAAAACAAACTGTCCAACCATTCACTTCTCTTCATTGATTTGACTGGCTAATGCTCTGGGAGGACACACTTGGGCATAAACTCAATGAGAATACGGTCATAAATTACTGAAGATATTTTAAGGACCATTCTAAAACTCAGAGTATTATTAAATGTTTTTCTTTCATTTTATTTGAGTGAGACAACATATGTTAACGCTAAGAAATGTTGTATTCTCTCTGCATATTAAGTATAATAAAGGAAGTTTGTTTGAGCAATGTTTTTTTTTTTTACAAACATGCATATTGCATATATGCTGTAAATTTACCACCTCCATAAAAGGCAGTTGTACTGAATTTTGCCTGTTTAGCTGTCTGTGAAGATAAAAATATATTGAACCACAAGTGGTTAAACACAATAAGAGAGTGCCATCCTGTGTAACACTCAGCTAGGCCAAGGCAGACAGAACTAATATGATTTGACACCATCGAGCCCTGCTTCACCATCTTGCTCTTGGCAGAATACCCACTCAAGTTCATATGTGCTTTGCTAGAGCAAAGACCATAGGATGGAGTTCACGGATTTCCTCCAGTGGAAATGTGAAAGTCAGACTTTTATTCCTTGAGCTTTCTTCACATTTTAGTAGAAGATTTTCATATGAAATTGTAGTCACATGTAGGCAGAGGCTGAATGGAAAATGAAAGAGGATGGAAAGCATCACAAGGACATCATTCTCTGCTGGTAATCAATCGGGTTGCATCACCACATTCTTGATATGGTTCTCCAGTGTGATACAGAGACAGACTTTATGCAGAAAATGACCACACAGGTCCAGTCAACGTAAAAACGTTAGTCAGAGAACTGGTTCTGTAACATTTTTACTTCTCAGTGGAGAATAAAATGAAGTGATTTACTCCTCCTAATAGTTCTAAAAATATTTTAATTTGGTCCCTATAGTTAGAACCAAAACATTCCTGCATAACTACAAAAAGTTAAGTGTTCATCATTCTTACATCTTAGAGCAAGGCCAGCTTTTTATTCGAATACAAAGCTACTTGCAGGATATTTCATCTTTTTTTTTTTAAGGTTTTATTTCCAACTATAAAAATTATATATGTTCATGGAGTAGATAATTAGGAAAATACAATGCAGCCACTAAATGCATTTTATGATCTTTGAATTATGTTGGAAAATGCTTGTGTTATAATATTAACTGGAAAAAAAGGACAGAAAATTGTATATATTATATATACAGCACATACTGTAATTTACTTATTTCCTACTGTGCAACATATATGTGCTTTCTAATTATTCATGCATTAAAATACTACTGTGATGAACATTTTTGTGTATGACATTTTCCCACATTTTGGATTATGTTTGAAGGATGTGGTAAATAATTAGGTGAAAGGTATGGACACTTTAGTGTTTTACCATTTTGATAATTGCTGTTTCACATAGTGTTTCTAGCAGTGCATGAAAGTATTAATTTCATTTTATGCTTGAAACTGAGAGTCTGAGGGATAAAATATATATGAATTTTGCTTTATTGCTATTGATCAAAAAGTTTTTCTGAAATAGCAAACTTATACTCAAGAGAATACATCTCAAAACTACCTTTGTTTTTAAAAAACAATCTTTTTAAAAATTAATATATAATGGACATATAGCACTAAGTTAAGATGTACAATGTATTAATTAGATACATTTATATATTGTAGTATTATTACTACCATAGCCTTAGCTAACACCTCTATCGTGTCACATAATTATTATTATGTTTTTTGGTGAGAACAATTAAGATCTACTATCTTAGCAACTTTGAAGTTTATACTGCAGTATTAACTATAATCACTATGTGTGGATTAGATCTCCAGGACATATTTATCTACTTAGTTGCAAGTTTACACCCTTAAACAACATCTCCCCAGTTCCTCCCCCACCCTCCAGCCCCTGTTAATCACCATCCTATTCTCTGTTTTAACAAGTTCAACCTTTTTAGATTTCACATATTAGTCTTTGTCTATCTGACTTATCTTACTCAGCATAAAATTCTCAAGTTCTATCCATGTTGTCACAAATGGCAGGATTTCCTTCTTTCTCCTGGCTGAATAATATTCCATTCTGTACACACTACAGTTTCTTTATCCATTCATCTGTTGATGGGCATTTAAGGTATTTCCATATCTTGGCTACTGCAAATAATGATGCAATACACATGGGAGTGCAGACATCTCTTCAATATCCTATTTTCTGTTTCTTTTTTACCTTCCTTTTTATCAGCAGAAATCTGTCTCAATTTTATAGCATATACCATATATATTTTATACCAGCTTGAGAAGACAATGTTTTGTATTGCAAATTGTAAAATATAATCTATTAAAAAGAATAAAATGAATAATAAAAAATAAGGTCTCAAAAAAAACAGTTCAGTTACAAAATCCCCAATGATTTCTACAAACTATTTCCCTTCACTCTAATCAATCAAAATGTACTTTATTTCTAATGAACGTATTTATAGTACGGGGAGGTGGGGGAAAGAAGACAAGATAGAAAGTTATACTTTTGAGTTGGTTCTTAATATGATGGGAAAAAATAAAGGGAGGAGGAACAGAAAAATAAAGTTCTTTTAGAACTGAGCAAAAAGATCCACATTCTCTTTGGTTGACCATACACAAGCAGTAATTCCTTTCTCTTTTTGTTCCCCCTGCAAAACATCCTGCTAATTTCTAGATCTGAAAACTCTTTCTCTTATGGAGTTCTCTTATGTCAAGGGACCAAAGCAGTCTTGCAAACAAAGACACATATTTTTACATCTACAGAAAAGTATTTACATGGTCTTCCTTAATTATAAACTCTATTTCAACCAACAAACCTCAAGCAATCCAGCACCTTACTATACTTTGGGTGTGCTTTTAGCTGATTGTTGTATTTATGTGTATTTGATCACATTATATATTGATCCGATAATTCCAACATTTAAATAATAACATCTTGGAATGAAGTGAATACAGAACTTTCAGATTCTACAGGTATGATCCTGGTGCAGCATACATCGTGTCATACATACTCTGTAACCATTTTTGATGAAGAATTATATTAGTAGGATTCTAGATAAAACTAAACAATTGACTAAATCTTTTTGGCCCCCCATATATATGTACAAACTTCTAATCACAGCTCTTTTCCAGTTTTTATTCAGTCATTCACTTTTTTTTTTTTTTTGTATGTGACCAGATCATCTGAACTAGAGAACTTTTCTGGGAGTAAAGAGAGGATGCCAATAAATCACTATTATAGACAACGGGCATAAGCTATGATTGCCCAGAGCAAATGGGGGCGTACTGTTACCCTATTTGTTGGGCCCAAAGGGAATTACAACCATGGTTGGCTACATAATTTGTGGGGCCCAGTGCAAAATGAAAATGTAAGATTCCTTGTTCAAAAATTATGAAGAATTTCAAATGGTGACAGCAGAGCATTAAACCAAGCACGGGCCTGAGTATGGGATCTTGTGTGACTGCCCAGGTCATATGCCTATGAAAATGGCTCTGATTATCACCAGAACTAAAAAACCTAGATTCGAGAACTTTTCTCTTCTCACCAAGTAAATGTCAACACATAGTTTTGTCATATGTTTTTTTAATTAAAGGAATGTATGATCACTTGGCTAATTTAAAGTTTATGATGTATACAGTAAAATGCAGTGGTCTTGGGCTCTCTATGCTGACATGACCTTAAAGAGCGGGGGACTAAAGAAGAATGAAATTTGAGGAAGTTTATATTTACGGGATTGAAGAGGTTTTAGGTTTTTTTGTTCCTAACTAGCAAGTGTTAACATTATTGATATAATCTTTTATTCTAAATATTTAAGAGAATCCTCTATACATGGCCAAAAGATGTCAGTTTAAGAAAGAAACATAAACTTCTGATTTAAATACCAATGAGGAAAAAATACAGTAAAGAAGGTTGCACGAGAATCTGTCAAATGCAAAGAAAATCACAATTAATGTGGGCAGAAAGGAGAGGGTGAAAGGAATGAAACAAACCTCGTATTTATCAAGAAGTAGCCATATCCCTGGAGTTTTGATAAAGTATCTGATGACAAGTGGCCATCAACAGGAGCTACTGCTTGTGAGAATGGTCACAGAAATTAGGAGAAATCCCCCAGCAGCTGAAACCCTGCCCACAAAAAGTGGCTCCAAATGGGGCGCCTGAACTAAAGTAAATGAATCCTCCTCTCTCCTAAAAGGAATCTGTATTTATGAACTAGTTTTAGAACAGACAGACATGAAGCTTAGGGAGCACAGCTGAGGCAAAACAGAATAATGGCATCTATGATACATTCTCACTAATGAACATGGCTCATATCTTCTAGACTGATACTGATTTTCACACTAGATTATTTTCTTACAGTGCTACGTGCTGGAAGAGGAGCTTTATTCAGAGGTACACAGCATTACCGCCCTCATGCAGTATGATTTCTGTGATATGGATAGCTTCATCAACATCCAAAATTTTAATTCCCCTGTTGGGTGAAATCTGGAATTCTGCAATAAAACTAGTCTCTGCAGAGTCCCAGGTTCTACAGTTGCAGGCATTGTAGTACTAATAACCAACTCAAGGAAAGGAAACATCGGTCTTGTTTACCCTTTCTGCTAGTCTGATTAAAATACAATTTTTTGGGGCGCCTGAGTGGCTCAGTCGTTAAGCGTCTGCCTTCGGCTCAGGGCGTGATCCCGGAGTTCTGGGATCGAGCCCCACATCGGGCTCTTCCGCTGGGAGCCTGCTTCTTTCTCTCCTACTCCCCCTGCTTGTGTTCCCTCTCTTGCTGGCTGTCTCTCTCTCTCTGTCAAATAAATAAATAAAATCTTAAAAAAAAAAAAATAAAACACAATTTTTTTTAGTTCCAGAATTATAGTTGGTTCTTTCTGATTCCAGATGGGTGGACATGGAGACACAGGGTATGGATAAAGCTATGCACCCTCGAGGCCTGGCAAGAAAGAAAAGGGAGGATCCCGCTCAAAGGAGGATGACCACTTTTCTACCACTACAGGCAGATTTCGGAGAAAGGGAGGTGGAGGGTTGTCATCCTACGAGTCCTCAAAAAGATGGATCCTTTTTTGCTAAGACAGAGAAAGGAGCATTTCCTTCAGAAGGTCGAAGCAGATCAAGAGGATGCCACAGGGTGTGAGTCCCATTTCCATGGAGCCTCCTATCTACAGAGTGGCCACATGGGCAAAGGCCAGCAATCCGATCATAAGAGCCCACTGGAATATATCAAAGATTAGTCAGGGATTCAGGAACAGGGCCCAAAATAACTGTGCAAACCTTAAAAAATATATTGCTAATAACTAAAAACACACACATAGTTCTATTTTCGTTTTAAGATTTTATTTTTATTTATTTTTAGAGAGAGAAAGAGAGCACAAGTGGGGGCAGAGGCAGAGGGACAGAGTATCTCATGCAGAGTCCACTGAGCATGGAGCCTTAGGGAGGAGAAGTAGGAGTCGGTTGGGTTCGATTCCATGATCCTGAGATCATGACCTGAGCCAAAACCAAGAGTCGAATGCTCAACCGACTTGAGCCTCCTGGGCGCCCCTCACACTCATATTTCAAATATTGTTTTGGTACCTACATTCGAACTGCTACATATAATTAAGTTGAACCAACCACCTGTATCTACAGCTTGCAGACTCCAAACACTTTATGGAGCAGTCTGGGGTGACAGAATGGTATTTGCTTAGCCCTCCATTCTAGAAAGGGAAGCTTCTGTGGCTTGACTTTGAGACTTGACTAGTGCAAATTGTTTAAGCTGCTTCATTTCTGACTTGATTACAGGAGCTCCCTGGAGAAGGTGGGACTGCACAGAGAAAAGCAAGAAGAGAAATCCTTGAATGTGACCAGGTGCTCTGGAGTCCCATGCAGACAAAACTTGTGTAGATTTCTAAGCTGTTGAAATTGGAAATTGTGCCATAAATGTTGTTTAACTTCTATAAAATACTTTGCACGGTTTTAAATTGTTTTAATCTCAATAATAAAGATCTGTTTTTAAAACACAGTCCTGCAAGTTATTCCCCCCCCCACTTCCTAGTATGCTCTTTTAAGGTAAGATTTTTTCTCTAATAGAAACATATTGACAAACATACTGTTAATAAAGATGAAATAATTCACTGATTAAGGGATAAAGTTAAACCTTACACTGGTTGTTACCACTGCGTATTCCTAGCCTTTTGAATAGTGAGGTATTTCAACTTCAACTTCAGCTGGTATTCTCAACACAAAAATGAAATAAAAACTAAAGGGATGTTAACTATTTTTTAAAGAGGAATTTACCAGAATAAACCTCATGTGTTATTATTCTAGCATGTTATGGCTACTAAGTAAATCTTTAGTCAATAGAATGCCAAGAATTTGAACATCACTTAGAAACACACTTTATAGACTTAAATCTAAAAGCCAAATATAATTTTAAATTGGAATTATTTTTACATATTGAAATATTCATACCAGTAGGTAGATGACCTGCTTAAAGAATAAGGATTTTTTTTTCTTTTTTGACAGAAGGTCTTATATAAAAAGTTTTATTTACCATAAATTTTCATTTTATTATTATTATTATTTTTTATTTCTTTTTTAAAAGATTATTTATTTATTTGACAGAGATAGAGACAGCCAACAAGAGAGGGAACACAAGCAGGGGGAGTAGGAGAGGAAGAAGCAGGCTTCCAGTGGAGAAGCCTGATGTGGGGCTCGATCCCAGAACACCCTGAGCTGAAGGCAGACGCTTAATGACTGAGCCACCCAGGCACCCCTTATCATAAATTTGCGAGGAAACTTTATTCATCCAGCTAAGAAACTTGTTTTTGTTAGAAGGAAGGCATTGTCCTTTAGATTTTTACTATAGCCCATACAGCACATCAGGTGTTTTTTTTTTCCGTATTTTGTCAGAGGCATTTGGACTTGTAAAAAAAAATACATTATCCTATATCTAAAAAGTAAACACACATTCCGAGCATGTTGGGGCAAGCCACTAACCACCCATTTAAAACAAATCTTCCCATTTGATTTTCAGAGCAAAAATGGAAACTGTCTGTTTTGATTTAACTCTGTCCCAGAGCAGTTTCCATGAGTTAACAGAGCTGAATTGTAAACCTAGGAACAAATAAACAAATGAATACCCAAGTGGGCTTGAACAATTGAACCACTGCTGGGTTTCCAGTGGGTGCATCCTCCTTCTCAAGCCTGCATTATAATTAAGAGGTTACAATGGAAAGAAACCTGGGACAAAGGCATGGGGAGAGAATGCTAAAATCCTAATGAGAGAAAAAACCCAGAACAATCTGTTTAATAACCTCATAGCCATTGTTCACATCAGAGTGACAAACAGTATAATATGGCAGAGCTCTTGTGTCCTCTGGCTGTTCAGCACTGCCTCCACACTTCTTTACTGTGCCAGAAGTACTTAGCTTCTTGTTTCAGCCCTCACACGCATTAAGTCGACAGGGGACGGAGAAAGCTTGCCGTGGCAGTATAGGAAAAAGAGGAGAGAGATGAGGAACTGGGTCAGACCGGTCAGGGGATAAAGATACATCCTGATTGGATATATAAGGGGTAAGACACATAAGTGACATAAAACCAAGATATTTCCGTGTTTAGCTCGAAGTATCAGCAATAATCAATGTCCTTAATTCTCACCATCCCCCTAACCCATGCCCTCGGTTTCAGGCTATAATTATTACTTTTTTATTCTCCTAATTGAACTCGAAGGCTTAATATAATAGTAAGGGCATTTGAATCAATAGAAATATAATGAAAATAAATTTTGCTAGAAAAGGTACTTCGACAGATTTTGGGATACAAATTTTGGTGGGTGTGAAAGTAATAATGTTGAAATGTTCAAAGGGCAGAGTGCTTGGCACTTTCTTATGGAGAGATATATCATTTCAACTCAGTACTCATTCACTGCATGGCTCAAAAAGACCAGGGATCAACAATCTAAGTTCTTACAGGGTACAGGGATAATACATAAATGCAAACATTTGGCCAGGTATAAACTGAAAGGAAATGGCAGAGATTTTTGCTTGTGTCCATGACAGACTAGCCCTTCCACAGAACAAATATGAAGGGTAAATTTAAAAACAACATAATTACACACACACACACACACACACACACATACACACACAGACAACCATTTGAAGGCATTAGAGCAACGGAAGCATCCAGAAGAAAGGGAAACACCTCTAGATGAGCCACATCTTATCCACTTTTATTCTGCTTGCTCGGATTAGTGTTAAAGTTGTTTAAGGTTAGAGAGTGCAGATTCCAAGCATGGTGCATAAAGGCTGAACCAAAAGCATTAGTTTAGAGCTTACATCAGTTTCAGCAGGCTGGGTAGCCAGAAGTTGGAGTTTAGGGTTACGAGGACAGCCAGGACTTAAGGGGCCAAGATCCTGAATATCGGAACTGCAAAGAAGTAAGCCCAATGCACTACACGGAATCTCCCTCTGAGATGTGCATAACTCCTAAACTGTACTGAGTGAAGCCAAAGGCAAGAGACCAGGAGACTAAGTAGAAAGCCACTGCTAAGAGCTACAGTACCAAACAAGGCTTGGCAGTCTCAGGATTCTGGAGAAACACAATCTGGTTTCAGGCCAACTGGCTATGACACCCCCAGGGCTTCAGTTGAGACATCCTGAAGGCCTATGCCCTACGAGCGAGGGCAAACAGAAATTATACAGCCTTGAGTGGGTGAGAGTAACCTTCCCATACTGTATCTGCCAGAAGAAAATTAAATTTTTCGTAGAAGATAATCTCATCCAGATCCTTTATATCTTTCCCCAATGTTTGACATTCCCTCAAAATTATCAGGCATCCTAGGAAATAAGGCCAAACAAGCAAAAATCAAAAATAAGATATTCAAAAGAACCAGAGCAATAGAACATCAAGAAATTGGAGTTATCAGATTGACATTAAAGTAACTATGATTAATATGTTCAAGAAAATAAATGAAAGATGGAAAATTTACCAGAGAACTAGAATTAAAAAAAAAGAAAAAGAATCTAGAGGAAATTCTAGAATGGAAAAATACAATAATTAAAATTAGAAATTTAATCCTTGGGTTTAATAGCAGATTACAAGGAGGAAAGAGCAAAATTCAAAAGTAGAAAATACCCAGGTCGAAGCATGAAATGCAACAAGAATAAAAAAAAAAATGGAAAAAATTAGAGACATATGAGCCATACTGAAGAAAGTCCTAATGCATATGTAATTGGAGTCTCAAAATGGAGCAAGATATTTGAAGATTCATTCGAAGAAGTGCTGGATCTACTGAGCTATAGATTTAAGAAGTTCTGCAAACCCCCAATAGGATAATACGAAGAAAGTTATACTTAGATACATGATAGTAAAAATGTTGAAAACTAGAGACAGAAATAATTTTTAAAGCAGGCTCCTCCTCCCAAAGACCCGTAACCTTCAAAGGAGCAACAGTTGCTTTTGAAGAGAGATCAAGAAAACCAGAAAAGATGGTATCTTCAAGATACTGAAAGAAAATAATTATCAATTTCAAATGCTATATCCAGAGAAGATATTATTATTTTTTTTTTTTTAAGAGAGTGGACGGGGGGCGGGGGTAGGTGGCAGAGGGAGACAGAGAATCCCAAGCAGATTCTCTGCTGAGCATGGAGCCCGACAGGGGGCTTGATCTCACAACCCTGAGATCATGACCCGAGCCAAAATCAAAAGTCAGATGCTTAACTGACTGAGCCACCCCAGAGAAAATATTCTTCAAAAATTAAAGCAAAATAAAGGGGTGCCTGGGTGGCTCAGTTGGTTAAGTGTCTGCCTTCAGCTCAGGTCATGATTCCAGGGTCCTGGGATAGAGCCCCATGTCAGGCTCCCTGCTCAGTGGGGAGCCTGCTTCTTCCTCTCCCTCTGCCTCCCCTCTCTCACTCTCTCTCAAATAAATAAATAAAATCTTAAAAAAAAATAAAGCAAAATAAAGATGTTTTCACACAAACAAGAATGGAAAGAATTCATAGCCAGGAGGTCCATACTTGGAAGACATGTGAAAGAGAGAGTTCTATGTAGAGGGAAAAGGATAACAGATAGATGAATAGAAATGCAAGAAGAAATAAAAAGCACTAGAAAATATAAACAACTAACTATATGTATATTGACTTTTATAAGCAATAATAAAGATGTCTTTAAAATTTAGGTAGAATTATAGGGACGCCTGGGTGGCTCAGTCAGTTAAGCTTCTGCCTTTGGCTCAGGTCTTGGATAAAAATCTAAGTAAATGTGCAAGGAGGATAACCAAAATGGCCAATAAGCATATAACAAGTTGCTCAAAAATGCAACAAATTCAAATTAAATCTAAGAAGAGATATCAGTACATTCCCACCAGAATGCTTAAAATTAAAGGAAAAAACCCCCACAATATTAGGTATTGACAATGATGTGGAAAAACTCATATGATGCTGGTTGGAGAGTAAATTGGCATAATCACTTTCAAAAATAACTTGGTAGTATCTACATGAATATATGCATAACCCTACAATCCAACAATCTACTCCTGGGAATATACCCAATAGAAATGAGTATAGATGTGTGACAAAAAATGTTTATAAGAATATTAATGGTAGCATTATTTGTAATAACCCCAAATTAGAAACAACCCAAATCTACAGTATACTGGATAGGGGCGCCTGGGTAAGCTCAGCGGGTTAAGTGTCTGCCTTTGGTTCAGCTCATGATCTCAGGGGCCAGGGATCGAGCCCTGTCTTGGGCTCCCTGCTCAGCAGAGTCTGCTTTCCCTTTCCCTCTACCTGCCACTCCCCCTGCTTGTGCTGTTTCTGTCAAATAAATAAATAAAATCTTTTAAAAAACTTACAGTATACTGGATATATAAACTATTTATTCAAGGAAATAGCACACTGCAATACAAAAGAAGAGACCACTGTCAAGCACATCAACATAGATGGATTTCATAAGTGTAATTTTGAACAAGACAAGTCAGATGCAAATAAGTACACCCTGTATTTCACATCCTATAAATTGCAACAATGGGCAAACTGAGTGTTGGGAATAGAAGTCAGATTAGTGGTTACCTCTGAGGGCAGTAAGCACTGGGAGGGAACATAAAAGAGTTTTTCTTGGGTGCTTGTATAATTCTCTCTCTTAGCCTAGATGATGGTTACATGGACGTGTTTGCCTTGTAAAAATTCACTCAGCTGTACACTTAATATTTGTGCACTTCATGCTATACTTGGATAACATGTCTACTAAAAAGGAATAGTATGGCCTATTAACTGAAAGTTAATGCTCACATTATATTCACTTAACGTTCACACGCACATACACACACATATCACTTGAAAGAATTCAATGAAACAAAACAAACATATTTTGAGTGATAAAGTCAGCTTACATGTCTTCTGCTTAAGGACTTTTATTTCATTCTGTACCAACTAAAAATTGATAATGATTTTTTTTCTCCATGTAAAAATTATATTAGGTATAAAAGTAAGATAATATATAAATAATTTATAATGCCTTCTATTTTACTTTCAAATCTTACAGTCTAAGAAAAATATTCCATGGTAATAGGTCCCTGGTGATACAACAATTGAATGTGAACGATTATGCTAGAACTGTATTTCTATTAAATGCAGAGTTAGGTGACAAAATCCACTCTTAAATACAGAGGGCTGGAATATAAGATTGTCGAGGGCAGGTATTTCACGTTTGTACACTGATCTATACCACATTCCTAGACAATGTGCCTTGTTTGTGGTAACAGTCAATAAATACTTATCGAATTAACATAAAATCAGATAATTCCTATATTCAACATGAATAATCTAAATATTGCAGTTTCGCTGTGTTTTTATACCCCTCTACTGGAGGCTCTGGTTCAAGGCGGCTACACAAGAGGATTCTAATCTCACGTCCTACAAACGCACGGAATCTACGGCTACCTATGGAACAATTCCATCTGGAAAAAACCTAAAAACCGGCATCAGGACCGACAAAGGCAGGCCCACAGCGAAGCAGGCAGGAGAGCGGGGAACCGGTTTCACCGTGAACCCGGGCACAGGTCCCACACTCCAGAAGGAACCCAAAACCCAGAGCTCCTGTCTGAGGAGCGAAGGGTTTGAACCCCAGTCACCACACCTTTTAACACCTGCACCCGAGAGACAAACCCCAAAACATGAAGCTTTGAAAACCAACGGGGCTTGCTTCCACGAGCCCCACCGGCGCTGGGGGTCTGGGAAACAGCTCCGGAAGGGCTCTCGCCCTCGGACTTACCGCCTCAGGGTCCAGGTGGAGGCGGCCGATGGAGGGACGCCGGATTCGCGTGGGAAAGGCTCCCTGGCTTTCTGCTTGTCCCGGAGCCTCGGGCTGAGGGGCAGGCGTCTGGCCTGAGACGCCGGCGGGGGCCTGTGCCCGGCTCTCGCTCCGGGCGGGAGACCGGCGGGCGCCATCTTCGTGCGCACGCTGTCGGTGCGTCGCGCTGCTGAGCGCCGGGAGGCCCTGAAGGGAGCTTTTACACGCATCTGGTGCCCGGGTCTTTGTGTTCCTGGGTCCCACGGAACCGTTGTAACCACTGGAGAAAGAGTTCCCGCCAGGCTGCCAGCCTCAGGGCCCGCACAGACAGCGGACCGACACAGCCCAGCGTTTCTGTGAGAAAGGCCTCTTTGCTTGTCCCGGAGCCTCGGCCGGACGCTCCAGGTTCGGCTCCCCTGTAGGGGACCTAATAATGATGGACGAGCTCTGGCGCGGTCATCGCTTTCAGGGCATGTGGGCAAGTGCTCGCCATCTTGGCGCTGTCCCTCGCGACAGCTCAGTAGTGCCTCACAGACAGGCACTTGCACACTCATCGGAGCCCTGATTTGTGTGACTGCTGCCAAGGGATACCTCTAGATCACCTGGCACTGGCGGCCATGGAGTTTCTGCTTGCCCATAGGACTGTATATATTTACATACTTTAGAAGCTGCTGCCTGAGGGTCTAGCTTCCCATCAGCCTAAATCTAGGTGTTGACTGAGATTTTTTCCCCTTTGAGACCCTGACAGCCTCGGCACACCCTAAACTACTGGGAGTCATGAAAAATAAAATAGGTTGCTTGGATAATCACAACATTTTAAGAGGCAACAAAGAACTAAGGGTTGAATGAAAAGGAGGGAGGGCCTCCAAGGAGGCGGCCCCTCTTCCAGACTAGGAGAGATGGCTGTTTTATCTAAACCATAGAAAGGAGCCC
The DNA here is from genome assembly GCF_024610735.1 of Ursus americanus. Classification (NCBI taxonomy): domain Eukaryota; kingdom Metazoa; phylum Chordata; class Mammalia; order Carnivora; family Ursidae; genus Ursus; species Ursus americanus. The sequence goes on from NC_142162.1 coordinate 21,418,607, forward strand.
AGAGTCAAACTAATGAATAATAGGAATAAGTCGCAAACAAAAGAATAAGATAAAATCTTAGAAAAAGACCTTAATGAAACACAGATGAGTAATATACTTAATAAAGAGTTCAAAGTAATGGTCATAAAGAAGCTCACTGAATTTGGGAGAAGAATGGGTGAAGAGTGAGAACTTCAACCAAAAGACAGAAAATATCAGAAAGTACCAAAAAGAAGTCACAGAACTGAAGAATACAGTAAATGAACTGAAAAATATCCCATGCTCCTTAAGTTTCCGTTGTAAGAATGACTTAGAAGGTAAAATTTTTGTCACTTGAAAAATTGTAACATTTCTAAATGAATTGTTATTTTTCTAGAGCTCACATTTTTATTATTGTTTGATGTCTGAGAAAGTAGCTTAAATCAATCCAACAGTATTTTTCTAACTACCAAATGTAAGAGTAATCCCGAGTAGAGACTGTATGATATGGTCCCTACAGTCTTTTTGTGGGAATACAACTAATACACGAAACTAGTAGATATAAAACAGAGAGAGGCCGTAATAATATGGTATATTGAGTAAATTAAGTGCCAGTGTCTGGCAAAGGCAGTGAGTGCTGAGGTCAGGCCAGAGAACAAAGTCAAACAATGTTTTTGAATTCTTCATCAAAGAAAAAGTTGACCTAGAGATGGGCCTTGAGTAATTAGTAAAATCTGGACAGTCATAGAAAAGGCGCAAGGATACTGATTTTATGCAACAATGTCAGACAGCATGTGGGAAAAGTACAAAACAGGAAAGACTACCAAGATTCGTTTGCTGGTATTAGAAGCATAGTGGAGATTAGAGCGAAACCGGAACAAGCAAAGTGGCACCAACTATGAGTGCTCCAGCTCTGTGCTTTTCTAGCACAGGGCGCATACGAACCATCTTGCTGAGAGGTGGATTGTAATTTTGCGTGTTGTTTGGGCCTGAGACACTGCATTTCGAACAAGCTCGTAGGCAACACCAGTGCTGCTGGTCTGCAGGTGCACTTGGAGTAGCAAGGGTCTAGACTGCATAAAAAGATCTCATATTTGATAGGATGGAAAACAAAGTTTTGGGGACCAGAGAGGGAAAAATACAGGTAGATTACGGTACTAATGAAAACAACAACAATAACCACTTAACCGAATTTTTATATAAATTATCTCCAATTCTTACACTAGTCAGTTACAGAAGCAACCACAAAGGAGCCAAGAATATAAATGTAAAAAACAGGGATGAAGAGGGAGACAAGGACTTTATTAAAGCAAGAGAAGTCAGAGAGGACCAAGAAAGTAATGAAGACACAACGCACAGTGGCATGCTTTGGGGTTTGCTTTGGAATCCCATATCAATATTAAAGTGTGGATGACACAGGGTTGCCTTGATGGTCTGGAATGGCTTTGAAGCAATCAAACAGACCTCTACCTGAGCTTGCAATGTCTTCCTTTATATTCATAAAAAAAAAGGAGGGGGGGGGAAGCAAAAACAGGTTGGCTTCATAAAGAAAAATGCTGAGGCTATGCTCTTCCCTTTTGGTTGTTTGCCTGCCTTAGCCTCCCTTCCCCAGTAAGTCGTTTGCTGTTGGGTTGTAATTACCTTGTGTAACAGTCTGAGTTCACATTAGGGACCAGAGACTGTAAAGAATATCATGGGATGTACATTAGTTACCTGTAGATTGAGCACTGAAATTTCAGGCTCTCGCCTTACGAGTACTTTGGGGTTTGTAGATAGAATAAGAAATGTGTAGAAATTTGAATATAAAAATAAGGAGAACCTCTCCTAGGTCTGATTGAGATGAGTAACTTGGCAGCTCCTTAGAAGGTTAAGAGTGTGGAGCTGGCCACCCTACTCTTTTATGAAGTCAAGGGAAGTGCTGGTAGGAAAGCCATGTTAGGATAGATGAATGACCTGCCCTGTCAACGCTACTCAGAGGTCAGTGTCCTTGGGGAAGAGGATCTAAGGCCAGATGCTGTAGACAATGCTCTCTGCCTCTGCTTAACTGTCTATTGCCAATGTATGAATTTTCAACATGTGTTTATACAGCTGCTCAAGTCTAGCTTTGTGCTAGAAAATAGAAACTCTGGGCAGGAAAACTCCCTTTTCAAAATTAGGATAGATATTCAGAAGTTAGCTAATGCATATATGTTCTACTCATCCTAAAACATTGTCAGTATCAGGTGCATAAAACTTTCAGATAAAGAGGTATGCAGGACAATGAGAAATGTATTCATCTTTTTATTTGTGCTTAAACAATTACAAATACTTTTTACTCATTTTTATCACAAAATAATACAATTACCACTATTGAAACTGTAAAATACCAATAAGCAGGAGAGAAAGTAATCACCCACAGTACCACAACTTAGTTGACATTTCGGTGTGTGTTTTTCCAATCTCTTTTCTATGTGGATTTTATTTGCTATTTGACATAGTTTTCAGTGTCCATATTAATTTGAATCCTGCTTTTGAAAGTTAACATACCAATTCTCAACATAACAGATGAAGCCTTTTGGTGGTGTTTCTTATGGTGAAATTATCCAGCATTTCATCCTTGGAAGGTTAGGAGGATTACTATGAATGGATAGTTCTGTCAAGTAGAATGCACAGCCCAGAAATCACAGCCTTCTCTTTAGTGTTAAGACTTCGTAAATGTAGTTTAAAAACTTTATAATATCAGTCTCTACTTCTATCAGATGTTTAAAAGGACATTGTATTGTGAGGAAGCAAGATTTTTTTTTTCTTCCTGAATATCTGAATTTGTGTAGGAATCCATCTATAAAATTCCAGTTAATAAAGTTAAGTCCAAGGTTTGGTGTAGATAAAAGGAACTGGAATGATTTCTTTCCCCTCACTGACTACCACCATGACCTTAATTTTTCTTTTTTAGTTTGAAATATAGATTATTAAGGTGAACTTTACATAAAATAAAATGCACTCATTTTTATACAGACAGCCTGATGAATTTTGACAAAATTTCTATACTCACGTAACCACTACCACAGTCAAGATTTAGAATAATACTATCACTCCGAAAAGATCTCTTGTGCTGCTTTCCAGCCATTCTCCTCCCACTCCCAGCCCTGGGCAACCCCCAATCTATTTGCTAATCCATAGATTAGCTTTGCCTGTTCTAGGATTTCATATAAATGGAATCATATAGTAAATGTTCCATTGCATTTTATTTCTTTTGCTCAGTAAAATATTTTTGAGATTCATTTGTGTTGCTGTATGTATCAGTTTGTTCCCTCTATTGCTAAGTAGTGTTCCCTTGTATATGGGTGTTTCAGTTTGTGTATCCATTCATGAGTTTAGGGACACTTAGATTGCCCCCGGAAACTTTCATGTAGAGCTTTTTATAAGAATATAAGCTTCCATTTCTCTTGAATAAATACCTTAGGAACAGAACCAGTGTGTTTAATGATAAGTATGTTTCACTTTGTAGGAAATTGCCAAACTATTTTCCAGAGTGGCTGTATTATTTTTCATTTCCAGCAACAATGTATCAGAGTTCCCGTTGTTCTGAATCTTCATCACCACTCAGTGTTGTCAGACACCTTAAGGGTGTGAAAGTGACATCTCAGTGTAGTTTTAGCTTGCATTTCCCTAATGACTAATGATGCTGAGCATCTTTTCATGAATATCTTTTGTTTGACCATTTATATACCTTCGTTGTTCAAATATTTTGCTCATTTTTTAAAAATAGGCTGTTTACTTGCTAGAGTTTCTTAAAAACAGCTTTACTGAGGTATAATTGATATAAATAACTGTACATACTTAAGGGTACAATTGGTAAGTTTTGAAATGTGTATACCCATGAAAATATCACTACAATCAAAATAGTGAACATATCTATCACTCCATTACTTCATGCTTTTTTGCCTGAACTCCATGCAAACCCTTGACCCTGTAACCACTGGCATCCCCAAGCAACCACTGATATGCTTCTTAAATCTAAAGAACTCTTCCTTTTGTTATGTTAGTAGTTTTGTTTATAACATGTATCTTTAACTTATCACAGCCTACCTTCAAGTGGTATTATACTATATAGAGTAGATAAACTTTTTAATAGTGTACATCTGTTTCTTCCCTCCCTTGACTTTATGCTATTACCACACTTTGCATGTATGACAGGTTATAAACTCCACAATATAGTGTTATTATTTTTGTTTAAAAAATCAATTATAAGGGCACCTGGGTGCTTCAGTCATTAAACGTCTACCTTCAGCTCGGGTCATGATCCCAGGGTCCAGGTATCGAGGCCCACGTTGGGCTCCCTGCTCAGCGGGAAGCCTGCTTCTACCACTCACCCTGCTGTGTTCCCTCTCTCACTGTTTGTCTCTCTCTGTCAAATACATAAATAAAATCTTTTAAAAAATCAATTATATTTTATTTATACTCCTTTGAATTTTTAGTGGGTTTTAAATATTCATCTTTAATAACTACCTTCAAATAAGATTACTTCCTGTGTAGTATAAGAAACTTACAACTGTATACTCCAAATTCCTCTCTCCCATCTTCTGTTCTAATTTTTTATCTTTCCTACTTTTGATTTGATGTGATTTATCATTTTTGGAAAATTCTTGGCCATTGTGTGCTCAAATATATCTTCTACCTAATTCTTTCTTTCTTCTCCACTAGGATTCAATTACACAAATTTTAGATTCTTTGATAATTCTTGGATGCTCTTTCTGTTTTGATTTCATTCCTTTTTGCCTTTGTGCTTTGATTTATGAAATTTCTATTGTCCTATTTTCATGTTTACTGATTCTTTCCTTGATTGTGTTGAGTCTACTTATGAGCCTGTCAACGGTATTCATCTTGTTACTATGCTTCGTATTTCTTGTATTTCCATTAGATTTTTCCATCTATTGGCTGAAATTCTCCTGTCAATACATTTTGTCCATCTTTTAAACTAGAGCCACTGACATATTTAAACATTTTTTTAAATTAACATATACTGCATTATTAGTTTCAGAGGTAGAATTTACTGACTCATCAGTTGCATACAATACCCAGTGCTCATTACTTCAAGTGCCCTCCTTAATTCCCACCACCCAATTACCCCATCCCCCACCCACCTCCCTTCCAGTAACCCTCAATTTGTTTCCTATAGTTAAGGGTCTCTTATGGTTTGTCTCTGTCTCTGTGTTTTTGTCTTATTTTATTTTTCCTTCCCTTCCCTTCTGTTCATTTGTTTTATTTATTAAATTCCATATATGAGTGAAATCACTTGGTATTTGTCTTTCTCTGACTGACTTAGAGCCATTGACATATTAAGAACACTTATTTTTAACTCCCTGTCTGATAGTTTCAATATTTGGTTCATCTTGGGTCTGGTTACACTTATTCCTTAGTCTCTTCACTAGAGGGTTTTTTTTTTTTTTCCTTCTGAATGCTCATATTTACATAGAACAGTAAAGACCAAAGTAAACAGAATTTATGTCTAGACATGGGCAAGGCTTTTCTTCTAGGTCATTAATGTTAGAGTTTGTATCGAAGTACCCAGGACTGAGCTGTTTTGTGTTTGTGTTGTTGCTATAATTACCTTCTATGCAAAACCAACTGAAAATCTTTCTAGCATTACCTTATCTATATGGTATGGGTTGTTACAGAGTAATGTCTTCTCCATCTTCTACTTTTATCCTTCTTCGTGCCTATGCTAAAGAGGGGGTTTTGTCTCCATCCTCTTGACTTTCTTATAATGGAAAACTGTGAGTGTTTGCTACTCAGTGTTTCTTGGCCTCGAGGTGGGAGCAAAGGTGATTCTGTGCATTCTAGCCCAGCCTTAGTTTTAGGCATGCCACTTGTCTTTGGGTCTCAGTGGGGAGCTTTCTCAGTGATCCTGCTTCTCCTCTATGTGGCAGCCAAATTTTGCCACGATAGGTCTCAAGTATGAGAATTTTCAGCCCCTCTTCAGCAATAGGAGGCCATTCATGGTCTGTGTTTTCTATCCCTTCTCTAGGGATACAGGAACTTTTTCTTTTATCCTTTCTTCAGATTCAAAGAGGCTTCATCTGTGCCCTAGAAGCAACAGGTTTTCTGCCCTTTGCCCACTGGGCTAAGAGTTTAATTTCACAGGGGAGAAGGATCTGGTGGAGCTTTGGGATTTTTCCACAGCAGTGGTTGCTCCCCTTCCCAGGTTTATAGTACTGAGAAAGGATTTCTCTGGTCTCTCGTCCTGCCCACAGCCTTTTTGCTTGGTGCCCAGTAAATGTCGGTCGAAGAGAACCTGCAAGTAGACCCTCCTTTGGTCAGCAGTTCTCGGGGATTTTATATGCTCTTGCTAGCTCACAACGAGCCCTTAGAAATTTGTTAAAAATTTTAAAGGAAATCTTACTCAGGTATGTGGAGCATCTCTCCCCCACATATTCTGCTACAATTTAGCCAGAGTTCACTTCCTTTCTTGGAAGGGCCTGTCTTTTCTTAGATTTCAGGTTACTTGGTCACTTTGTGATGTTAGCTCTCTGCTGGATACAAGAAAAATGATTATTTTTTGGTTTATATGACTTTTTATTATTGCTGGAGGTGAATGACACTTTCAAAACCTTTTTGATACACTCCCATAGATATATATGTCTTCAAAGCATTAATACAATATTTTGTATTTGGGATATACTTGATACATTTTTCCTTCTTCTTTAGAGATAAAATATTTGATATGCATAGCCCCCTCGTTCTATTCCCAGAGCTGCTCTGAAGCTTCTTTTTGAAAAAGAAGTCTATGACTTTCTATAATATTTACTGAATGAATGACTTGGGATGGTGGAAATGAGGAGACTTTTACTGTATTCAACTAGCTGTGTCAAGCTGGAAACATCTGGGAAATTACCAGAAGAGTAATTTATAGGCACAGATACAAAAGACTTTTGGGCATACTAGTATTTTTTCGCCTACAAAAGTCTAAGCATTGAAATCCTGCTTCAAAATGTAATATCAATTGTGTCATTGGGAATGAGGTGGCAATGTTACCTATATATACATTAAGCTAACCTTGAAAACAAATAAAGATACTTACTGATGACTTGAATGAGGGAGATCCTATACAAATAGTTCAAGCAATAAAATTATTATCATAAATGATTTAGTCTCAAGAAGTGACCATGGTAGATATGCCACATGTTAACCCTTTAGTAAGTGATTGCTCTGTACGGTTTAAATCTGTTAGTCCACTGATGGTGATGTGCTTGGAAAAACAATTTTCTCTAGTATTAGCAATTTCTTCTGTTATGTTATACAAGAAGTATTTTTTATTATTTTAAACCATAATAGCCCAACAGGCTATTGTGTAAGTTATTTAACAAGATTACCTGGCAAATCATTAGTCTAATATGACCAATGTACATTTATCCTACCTTTGCAAAAAATAATGGGTTATTTAGTTTTGACAGTTTGACTACTCATGTGAACACAGTTTTGAAGACGAAGCACTAAATACAACATTATTTTAATCCTTTTCTAGAAGTCTATCATTGATGTAGAATAATGCAAGGTGATGCAAATTGCAGGGGAAATAAGATATGCATTAATATATATATGTGATGAAAATACTAACTTCTGGGTATTGAAAGAGAATCCTTATTGGCATGAGACCTCCTCATTTCTCCATTTTGTGGCTTTTAAACTATAAGGAAGGGATAGTAAGGGAATTACTCTTTTGACAGTACACGGAGTCCCTTCAAGGAATAACCACTGCACTCTCATAGTGTCATATTTTAATTTTTTTGAAAAAAAAATGAACTATTCCCGTCTTTCTTCTCTTTTTCAGTTCCTAAGTATGCTAGTGGAGATTCGTGTTTTAGAGTTGTTCAAGCCAAATAAGACAATAATTGAAGTTTTTAAAATTGGTTTGTAGGGTTTATTAATTTTGCTCTTTTTGAGGCTGCCATTAATTATTTTTAAATATTTGAGTTAATTGCATTTATCATAAATTAGACTCAAGGTTTACTTATGTGTGCTCATGGAGGACGCAATTAAAATGTGAAAAGAAACAAAAACAGCAGCTAGCACTTCTGCAAACTCAGCTTGCTTAATTTTTCAAAGTACTTTTAATAAAATCAACATAACTAATTTGCATTTCTGAGTGGATAAATAGATATTAGAAAAGGAAAAATTTTCTTTGTGATCAGATCAAAGTGAAATAAAAAAGCAAAATTCCCTTTACAAATGTAAAAAAAAATAATTTTCACTTAGGGCATTTCTGCAGAATTCAGAGTCTATATCAGAACTGTGTCTATAGCCAGGATTCTTATCTAGGACTGAACTGTGATATGAATCAATAGGCAAAAATATTTAAAGAATGACAAAAATGAAGTTATCTCCTCTATATCAAATGCCAGCAGTGTCCCTCAGTCACTGTGATAACCAAATACAAGCCAACAAACAAAACACCATTCTACAAATTTCCGATGTACCCCTTGGGAGCAATACGGCTCCACTGAGATCCACAGGTTTACCACCGCGAGGCCAAAGAGCTGGTGAGGGCCAACAACCTCACAATTTTGAACTTGTAAAGCAGATATACTAGTCTTGACTGACTGACTAGCAGAACTTGGAAAGCTGATTTGAAGCCAGCAGTCAGGGAAACTGACAAATAATTGAATAATCAATAAATAAAAAGACTCAAGAATTTGTGACTGTATGTATCTCCAAAAGCAGCAGTAAACATAGGGCTATAAGCAAAATTGTATGGAAATCTGTTTTGGTAGAGACCAATGTGGGGCTTGGTCTCAGAACCCGGAGATCATGACCATAGCTAAAATCAGGAGCTGGATGCTTAACCTACTGAGCCACCCAGGTGCCCCCACGAGTGGAAATCTGTCTTAAGTTAAGTCTAGAGGCACTGACTGAAAAACCGTTGAGTGAATATCTCCACCTGAATGAGACATCTCCATTTCTAACCCTTGATTCCATTTGGTTTCCCGAATCCTGGCAGCCAGTATTGGACCCTCTGGTCAGTGGCTTGTAGGATTCTTCTCAGGGACTCTCAATAGCTGAGGAGGAGCTGGAGATAATGATTTCAGGGTTATCTGATAAAACAAGTCAGCCAGATTACCATACAGTGAAACCCCTGCTTCATTTTTATAAGCAAGCCCCATTCTGGAGCTTAGATCTTCAAATCAATTTATACAGCCCCATGCTTACAGATGAGTGGGAAATCAAGCATCACTTTGTGTCAACGCTGGAGATTCAGATAAACAAAGAAATGCAACCTGGGGGAAAGAGAACTAGACTGAGCTATGAAGTCTCCAAAAAATGAGCACTTGTATCCCTATCAAAGAAAAATACTAACGCCCTCAAGTACATAACAGGTTGCTACAAAAAGGGAGACCAGAGACAAAAAGAGGTAATGAAAAGTAATAAAGAAGAAAAGTTAAAAAAAAAAAATTAGAAGATAAAGTGAAGAAATTGCCAAGAAAGTAGAACTAAAATGCAAAGGGAAAAACAATCTACCTGAAAAGATGAGAAACTTTGATTTTCTCAGCACTTCCAGGAACTGAGAACGAAATGGAGAGGCGAAAACAATCCAGTAAGCCATTCAAGAAGACTAGACTGAAAAGTCTTTCCTGGGTTACGTCTGGTGATATTCCAAGGGATAGCTGGGTCTACACAAGTCCCTCAGGGCACCTTTATTCCAGTGATACTGCCAAGGACAAGTTAGAGGAAGTCAGTGTAGCTCTTAGTCCCCATTTATTGGAGAGTTTGAAACAAAAAGGATTGTCCTTTTGAAGCCCGAAGGACTAACCTAAAAGGCTTTCAGTCATTCTGATGTGCTCAGAATGAAGCGCGCTATATAACAAGGTGCAGTGGGACAGTTGGTAAATGGCCACTGACTTGACTTACTCCATGTTAATCCTACGCTGTGCCTCATTGGGATTGGGTCTCAAGGGGCCGTCATCTCTGGATATTTCTTTCTGGGACTATATCTTAAACAGAAAGAGATTTAGATTCAAAATACATTTCAGGCATGGTAATAGCGGCTTTCTAAAAGAAAGAAAAAATTACTTGCAGATAATTTTTTCCTGAATTGTAAATTTATTTAATGAAAAGTTTTACAAAGGCATACAAATTAAGTGACATTTAATTTGTTAAAAAGAATAAAATTGTATGGAATTGGATATGCTCCAGAAATTCCAGGATATATATATATAATATAATTATATATATATATAATAATATATAAATGCAAATATATTTCATTATAATTTTGTTCTACAAACAGTGCAGCATACATAAATAAACTGAATAAAGCTAGATTGTGTGATAAACATCACTTTCAATCAATGGCGCCTGAAATCCTGTATCCTGTTGGAATCTTTTAGATGATTGAACTTTTTAGAGATGGCTTCATTATTTGGCATCTACCTGTGAAGACTTAGGTCGTAAGTATAAATTCCCATAACATTGGATAAGAAGAGGCTACAAAGGCTCTTTCAGATACACTGAGAAAGGACCATCTATAATAATATATAATAGGGAAAATGATTTCTTTTGGGGGAAATCTGAAAATTAAATACTTGTAAGACTACTGCTCACAATAAAAGGCTTTATTTTTATAATCAAATTATAAAAATGTGAATAAATCAGATAACTACAAGGCCACAATATGTCAATTTAGACCCCTCTGCCAGGACTATGTTCTAACTTGTTTTCTGTCTTTCCTTCTTCTGTTTGAATGTATGCATCCCTATTTATCAGTGTGGCTCTTCCCCCACATTTATATTATGTGGCAATGATTATTTGTGTTCCTGGATATGAGCTAGACTTGGAAAATTGAATCCAGTTTGGGCCATGGAGCCAAGCAGACCCTACCTACCTTTACATTTTTGAGATTACAGCTTTCACCATTTCAGATAATTCTGTAGCTCAGAGCACTTGGATATTTTCCATCCATATGGCATCTTGGAGCTTTGGAAAGGAATCAATTGTTAGTATTCTCCCAATGAAATAGGATTTGCTCTGTCCTTCCTGTTCTACTTGTAGGTATAACTATAGTTGGTCAGCCATGCCAATGCTGTTGTGAATGCAGAATCAGGTACACATTTTTTTGGGCACAATTGAAACAAGGGTATTTTATTGCCATCCAGGTAGATTGAAGCTTCTTACCTTTTAAAGTCACCCAGACTTCTGGTCCTGTAATCTCTTTCAAATCTCTCTACTTGTGCTTTCTGCTTTGCCCTTTCATTTTAGATTTATTCTGTATTTCCTCAGTGCTCGGGGAGTTCTCCAACAATGGCAGCACCAACTGCTGACGAGTGAAACATTCGATCTAACCATTGGGATTTTATTTTGTTTAATGCCGAATTACTTATTCAATATGGTGTGGTAAACGAAATGCAGTAAAGCTAGGAGAAACTACTCCTATCTTTGCTAATAAACACAACTCATATTTAAGATTACTTCTAAAACACGTCCTTCTGCAATCTTACACTGGCTGGCATTCTCGGAAGAGAATCTAATCATCCAATATGATATATTTCCCCGATTTCTGTGTTAAGTAAACACATTTTATTTGAAATGCTACCTAACGTTTCTTATCCACTTAAAATGCCATTTTTCCTTTATTTCTCCTTCTGAACTGTTTTTAAGACCTCACTATATGCAAAGAACTAACTGGCACAATTTTTATCCTTGAGGAACTTCCAAGGGAGTGTGGGAAACAAATGAGTGGAAATAACTATGCGACAATACAAACTGCTAACATTTATGGAAATCTTACTATGTCCTGGATATCATATGAAGATCACAGGGAATCTCATTTAATCTTCAAATCACACTACAGGGTACGTTAATGTTGCTTTCACTGTAACAGTTGAGGAAATAGGTCCAGGGACTTTGGACTTTTGGTCTATGTTGAAGAAACTAAGTTTTCTGACTCCAAAGCAGAGGGATTTTTACACGATGACTCACAATCTCTCCAAAGGCAGAAATGTGGACTGAAGATAATACATATCCTAAAGGTGATGCCAATCAAATCTACTGGGAACGCAGAGAAGGGATATGGGTAGGTGGGGAAGGTGGGGTCAGGAATGGATTGTTGAGCAGTTGGTAATTAAATGGAGTCTTGCATGACATCAGGGTGTTAAGATAGTGTGTGTGTGTCTTGATCTATAATTAACCGTCCTTAAAAATGGAAGCACAGAATCAATGTGTGACTAACATTGCCAAAGAACATATTAACCACCCAATATTTCAGTATGAAAAACAATTCAGTATATTTTACAAAAAAAAAAAAAAAGACTTGAAAAAGAGGTCCTTTAAGGTAATAATGAAAGAGAGAAGAGAGTGGGAGTCTTTGCCGTGGTGAATAAAAGGTTGAGATTTGTTAACGTGTCAAGTTTAGATTGTCACTGTAATGGGAAAAGACAGTCTACCTCTACTTTTAGCTCTGTACATGTTCAGTAATAAGTTTAAAAACGCATACTGGAGTTCAGAAGTTGATGTTAGCAAAAATCAACTTCCTTCACTTTATACATTTGAAAAATAAAAAAAACTTTGGAAAAAAGATCATTTATTAAAGTCCATAAGGCTTCATAGAGATTGGGTTTATTATTTTGGTTTTGGGAGAAGAAAAGGGGAAGTATCTGGTTATAAAATACATATATAAAATATATAAAAATATAAATATATGGTATTAGTTATAATAATATAATATATATGAATATTTATCTAATCAAATTATTTATTTACTTAATATATTTCTACCATAGAAAATAAAAAGAGGTTAATTTTATTAACTATGATATTTGCTTTAATTAAATCATTAGTGTTAATGGTTTAAGGACTTAAAAGGATCAGTACAACACAGAAATTGAAAAACAGTGAATGATTTATAGGTAATTTGGAAGCATATGAATAAGAACTTGAGTGACAGCCAGCCATCTCTTTTACTGAAAGAGTAACCTGTGGTTCACATAAAGTAATTCATTAAAATTTTTAGTGTTATGTATTACCAGTATACACAAAATAAAATAGTATAATGAATCGTATGTTCCCATTACCCAGAGTCAGTAATTGTCAACCTTGCTGCCAAACTTGTTCCATTTATCCCCATCGTTTACATTTTTATTTATGCTAGAATCTTTCAAAAGAAATTTCAGACATCATGCTATTTAACTCTAAATACTTCACTATATGTTGCTAATAACTGAAGAGATTTTTTTTTAAATGTAGTCACAATACCAGTATCACATTTAACAAAGTCAGTAACATTTTATCATCTAGTACCTAGTTCATGTTAAATTTCTTCGACTGCTTTAAAAAATGTCTTTTTTACAGTTCGTTTGTTCAGTAAGAGATCCAAACAAGGCCCAAGCAGTACACTTTATTTGGTTGTCTAAGTCTATAACAGGTCCTCCTCATTGCTTTAGAAGAAATAAGATCATTTGTCCTTTGGAATATTCCATATTTTGGATTTGGCTGTTTATTTCCTTGTCATATCAAATAACTTGTTTCTTTACCCTCTCCGTTCCATAAATGGTAGTAATGTGTAGAAGTTTGGTTATATTCGGGGTAAGATGACTCATTTTAAAGTTTCTTAGAAATGTTTCCAAAAGACAGTTGTCCGTATGTTATAGAATTATTTAGTGTCTCAGGTGAGTCTATAATTTTACATACAGTAAAAATGAGGTATGTTTTACATATAATAAAATGGACAGTCCTCAAGTATTCAATTTGATGAGTTTTGACAATTCTATACTCCCATTTACCCACTATCCAAAACAAGACATTGCACATTTTCACCACCTGAGAAAGCTCCTTTATGCGCCTATCCAGTAAGGCTTCCGTTCCGGAGGCAACCATTCTCTGATTCCATTCAGCACATACTGGTTTTACCAGTTCTTGATTTTATATAAATGGCTTCTTTTTCTCAAGAAAACATTTTTAAGAATCATCGTTACTGTTGCATGAATCAGTAGTTCTTACCTTTTTACTGCTGAGTAGCATTCTGCTGTAGAATTATACCTCACTTTGTTTACCCGTTCTGCTGACAAACATCTGGATTGTGTCCGGTTTTCGGCTGCCATGAATATAGCTTCTCTAAACATTCTTTTCTTTCAGCTTTATGGAAATATAATTAACAAATTAAATTATAATATATTCAAAGTGTACAAATGTGATGATTTGATATACATATACATTGTGAAAGAATTCCCACTATCCAGTACATTAATACATGTGTCACCTTATTTATTCATTCGTTCGGTGAGAACAGTTAAGTTCTACTCTTTTAGCAACATTTTTTTTTAAGATTTTATTTATTTATTTGACACAGAGAGAGCGAGAAAGCACAAGCAGGGAGAGCAGCAGAGGGAGAGGGAGAAGCAGGCCCCCCCGCCAAGCAGGGAGCCCAACATGGGGCTCGATCCCAGGACCCTGCCAAAAGCAGACACTCAACAGACTGAGCCACCCAGATGCCCCTCTTCTAGCAACTTTTAATTATATATAGGCACACCTGGGTGGCTAAGTTGGTTGGGAGTCAGACTCTTGGTTTCAGCTCAGGTCATGATCTCATGAGCTCAGGGTCATGAGATTGAGCCTCCCCTCCCATGAGCTCTGTGCTCAGTTCAGCGTCTGCTTGAGATTCTTTCTCCCTCCCCCTCTGCTCCTCACCGCCACCCCCCACTCGTACATGCTCTCTCTCTCAAATAAATATAGTCTTTAAATTTTTAAAAAATTATACAATATAGTACACATTCTTTTTGTGGGCATACACTTTCATCCCTCTTGGGTAAAAACCAAGGTATGATCCCTAAGATACTTTTTTGGTACTTAAGAAAATTTGCCTACACTAAGGCTGCCAAGACCTTCTGGAAGGTTTAAAGTTCTAGCTTTTATGTCTAGGTCTATAATCCACTTTGAACTAATTTTTGGGTATGGTGTGAAGTGGGGGTCCAGGGTCTTTTCTCATCCAGACATTTGAACAGTCTTTCCAGCACCATTTGTTAAAAAGACGCTGCTTTCCCCAAAGAATCTTGTGACGTTGTTGAAAATCAATTGCTTGTTTACATGAAGATCTAATTACATCTCCTTATTCCAGTAATAAACTGTCCTGATTAGTTTAGCTTTAGAGTGAGTCTTGAATTCAGAAGGCGGAAATTCTTCAACTTTGTCTTTTCAAGGTTGTTTTGACTATAGCTTGCATTTCCAAATAAATTTTAGAATCACTGTGTCAATTCCTTCAAAAAATGTTGCTGGTACTTTCTTACTTTTATGGGATCTATAGATCAATTTGGGGCTAATGAATACTTAATAATATAAAGTCTTCCAATCAAGAACATAGTATCTCTTTCCACTTACTAAGATCTTTAAATTTCTCAGCAATGCCTTATGGTTTTCAAGACAGATATAACACACATCTTTTGATAAATTTATTCCTAGGTATTTGATTTTTAATGCTTTCATAAATCATTTTTAAAAAAATATCAGTTTTCATTTTTTTTGGTTAGTATACAGAAATAAAACTAATTTTTGTATTTCAACCTCATATCTTGCAATGCATTAAATTTACACATTAGTTGTAATAGCTTTCCCCCCCCACCCATGAATTTCTTAGAGTTTTCTATGTATTTAAGCATATCATCTTGGGGGAAAAAAAAACTGTTTTCTTTTTGTTATCTTTCTAATATCTGTGTCTTTTGTTTATTCTTCTTGCCTTATTGTAATGACTACAACTTCCACTAAGTACAATGTTAGAATAGTGAGAATAGACATTCTTACACCTCTTGGGGAGAATGTGGTCAATATTTTGCCATTAAATTTGATGATAACTATATGTTTTTAATAGATGCCCCTTATTAGATTGAGAAAATACTCTTATTTTTGGGGTGCCTGGGTGGCACAGCGGTTAAGCATCTGCCTTCGGCTCAGGGCGTGATCCCGGCGTTGTGGGATCGAGCCCCACATCAGGCTCCTCCGCTATGAGCCTGCGTCTTCCTCTCCCACTCCCCCTGCTTGTGTTCCCTCTCGCTGGCTGTCTCTATCTCTGTCAAATAAATAAATAAAATCTTTAAAAAAAAATACTCTTATTTTTAGTTTGCTGAGAATTTTATCGTAACTAAGCATTAAATTCTATTGAATACTTTTTACGCATTTATCGCCATATGATTTCCCCTTTTATTACGTTAATGTGATGAATTATAATGATTTTTAAGTCCCTTTGCGTTCCTTGTATATATGTCATTAATATGGAATATAGCATCCATTATAAAAAATCACTGGGTTTGATTTATTAACGTTTTGTTGAGGATTTTATGTATATTCATGAGTGATTTTTACCTGTAACTTTATTTCCTTTAAACATTTTTTTGGTAATATCCTTGTGAGGTTTGTAATTTGAGCTATCGTGGCCCCATAAATGAGTTGGGAAATGTTTCTTTTCTTCTCCTCTATTTTGCAAGAAGTTTTGTGGAAGCTTCGTATTACTTGTTCTGAAATGTTTAGTAGAATTCACCAGTTAAGCCATATGGATCTCAAATTTGTGTATCTGTGTGTGTGTGTGTGTGTGTGTGTGTGTGTGTGTAAAAGTTTAATTCAAATTATTTCTCCTGTTATATATATAGGGCTTTTCAGATTTTCTGTTGTTTTGTTTCAGTTTTGGTAAGTTGTATTTCTCAAGGAATTTCCATTTCTTCTATACTCAATTTATTGGCATATAATTGTTCAAGTATCCTTTTATTTTTCTTTTAATAACTATAGGCCTTGTAGCACTATTGCCTCTTTCATTTGGACACTAGCAATTTGTGTTTTTTCACTTTTTTTCTTGGCCAATCTTGCTAGGATTTTATAAAATGTATTAATCTTCTCAAAGAATTAACATTTAAGTTATTTAGTTGGTCTGTTGTTTTATGTTTTCTATTTCATCAATTTCTGCTTTCTATTTTTTTTAATAGAGGTAAGAAAATAAAGTTAAAAGCAGAAATTGGTGAAATAGAAAACAAAGAAAACAGCATAGCTACTAAACAACTTAAATTTTAGTTTAAATTAATTTCCTCTACTTTGCCTAACTTTCTGAACTAAAAACATATATATATATAAATATATATATGCAAATGCACATATTATATTTAAGTATACTATATATTATAAATACAAGAGAATTTCATATATAAAATATAAGATCATTTATCTTAAACATTTCTTCTCTAATCAGGAGTTCAACTCAGTAAATTTCTCTCAAGCACTGCCTTAACTACATCTTACAAATTCATATCTATTGTATCTTCATCATTACTCAGTTTGAAGTATTTAAAAATTTTTTCCTACTGGTTTATTCTTTGTGCAATGGGTTATTTAGATGTATGGAGGCTATTTTCTAAATAATTTGAGGTTTTCTGTATATGATTTCTAACTGTTGTAGTCAGAGAAATATTCTGTGTGATTTCATTTTCTTGACAGTTTCTAGACTTCTTTTATGACCCGGCGTAGGATTTGTTTTGGTTATCTCATGTGCATTTCAAAAGAATTTGTATCTCAGACTTGTTGGATGGAATGTTCCATAAATATTAATTTGCTCAATTTGGTTGCTCGTATTGTTCAGTTTCTATATCTTTACTTACCTTTTATTGTAGTTGTTTCTTTGGTCTAGCAATTAAAATCTCTATCATTGTCAATTTGTCTACATATCTTTTTGGTTTGTTGAATGTTTGGTGGCTATATTTTGAAGCTCTGTCATTAAGTACATATATGCTTAAAATTCTTATAGCTTTTTTATGAATTGGCCTTTTTATCATTTGAAAAATCTCTCTTTCTTTTCAATGTCTATTTTTTCTGAAAGCTACAAGAGCTTTTTCCACTCTTATTTCAGTGTATATCGTGTCTTTATTTATTTCCTCATTATACTTAAAGTGTGTATCTTAAACACAACATATAGTTGGGTCTAACTTTTTAAATTCAGTCTGAAATCTCTGCCTTTTCATGGAATACATTTATATCTAATGTAATTATTTACATTATTGGGTTTAATTCCATCATTGTGGCATTTATGTTCTATTTGTACCATCTGATCTTCCTCTATTTATCTTTATTTGTCTTCTTTTCAGTTAAATATTTTTAAGAATTATACTTTATTTCCTTAGTGGGCTATTTTTATTGCTTTTTAGTGTATGGTCTAGGGAGTATAATATTCATCTTTAACTTATCATTGTCCACCTTCAAATATTACTGTGCAAACAATGTAGAAAACTTGCAACAGTATAATTCTATTTAATCTTCCACCTATTCTTTGTGATCTTCTATATATTTTACTTTCTTATATCTCATTATCTTAAATACATTGTTATTATTTTTGCTTTACATTGTCAATCATCCTAAATTAAATATATATATGCAAATGCACATATTATATTTAAGTATACTATATATTATAAATATAAGAGAATTTCATATATAAAATATAAACATATAATGTATAAAAATATAAAATGTACTATGTAATATAATGTATATTTATATAATATCTAATATAATAATGGATATAATTAATTATAGATAATAGATCAGTAGAGTATTGTTAAGAATTGATATATAATATACTCTCTCCTTCTACTTATATAATATATATTTATATATAATTAATATAATATATAATATAGATTTACATATATATGTAAAAATCTCTTATATTTATCCACATAGTTACCCTTTCTGGTGATTTAAATTTTTCCTTGTATATACAGGCATCTATCTTGTATTTTTTTAATACTAAAATTTTTCCATTAGCATTTTGCATCAATTGTGTTTGATTTAAAACCTCTCTACTTGAAATGTCTATTTTGCTTTTATTTCTGAGGGATATATTTGCTATATACAGCATTTTGTTTCTGCTTTCAGTACTTTAAAAATGTTATTCCATTGCTTTCTTTTTTGTTTTCCTGATGAGTATTAAACCATTATTGTTATTATTCTGTTCTCCTGCATTAGGTTGTCTTTTTATCTAGCCGTCCTTAAGATTTTTCTCCTATTTATTTGTTTTTGTTTCTACATTATGCCTAGAATGTATGGGTTGATATATTTCACTAATTTTGAAAAATTAGCAGCCATTATCTTTTCAAAATAATTCTCTGCCCTGTTGTCTCTCTCTATCTGAAACTCAAATTATACATATGCTAGATGATTTGAAATCATTCAAAAAGTCTTGGATTCCCTGTTCAGTTTAGATTTTTTTCTCTTTGTATTTGTTTTATTTCTATTGTTTTCCAGCTCAGTGATCTTTTCTTCTGCGGCGTCCAGTATGCTCTTGTGTCCAGTGAATGAATTTTATACTTCTTATATTGTTTTAGCATTTCTACTTAGCTTTTAAAAATAATTTTATATATCTTCTGAAACTTTCAATCTCTTCTTTCATCAGCTTTCACTAGATTCTGTAATTCATTTATCAGAATTATTTTAAAGTTCAGGTTAGCTAAATTCAATACCTGGGTTATCTGTCAGGTTGTTTCTGGCTCTTCCTTATTGGTTACATTTTTCTACTTCTTCACATGTTTTATAATTTTTATTCTATGGCAGTCTTTTGTGCCAATAACATTAGGAACTACCAGCAAAGGGCTTTCCCCTTCCTCTGTCAGGTTGCTAGGATAGGTACTGAGTCAGTCCAATCTGCAGTTGAGCTGAACCTAGGCTTTGTGATAGATTTAGTTAGATCCAATTTGCCACTGGCTTCAAATACTTTGAAGTCAGGATCAGCACTTTATTTTCAGTAGAGCTTGAGCTATGAGCACCAGTAATTGTCTAGAGATACTTCCATGTTTAAGAACTCAATTCCTAACTTTGTGAATTACCGGAAGCTTTTTTTGCTCTCCAGAATTGTCCTGAATTTCTGTATCTGAGGACATCTCTGTCCTTGCGGGTTCTCTAACCCATTGATGCACCTCAGGGGATTGCTCAGTTTTACTAACCCCCACGCAGCCTTCAGTGGACTACTGCCCCCAAATCAGGGAAAGACCCAGTGAATATCCTGTGTAACTCAGGAAAAATCACTGTTCTACTCTTTCCCTCCCCGCAGCCTGCAGCGTTTAAGGCCTTCTGCCCTGTGCTTTGGTGAAGGCTCTGTGTGCTTGGGGGAGATGTCTCTCGGTTCTCTTTTCTTGCTCCCAGTCTTTAGCATTGTCCCTATGCACTTACTGATGGCCTTTTGGAAGAGAGCTGGTGAGTGGGTATGGATTCACTCTGTGACTAGGACTCTTCGGGACTGTAATCTGTCATACTAACCACATGTAGCTATTCATAGTTTGTTAAAGGTTGAGCTGGTTTCTCCTTACCTCCATCTGTGGAAGAATAGTTTCTCCATTTCTACTGTTGTTTTCCCAGCATTAAAAGCAGTTATACGACTCTCTTAGGAAAGACTTGTCCATTTAAAAATTTAATTCCCTTAGTTTGCTGCTTCTTCTTTATCATTAGCTCTCTAATATGTTTAAAAACTCTAATTTCGTACTTTTACCTGTTTTGTTTTGATTTTTTAGGGTAGGGATGATAGTTGTATTACTTTCCTATTGTTGCTGTAAACAATTGCCACAAAATTAGTGTCTTACACATTGTAAATTTATTATAGGCAACTTCAGAGATATTGCAGGTTTGGTTCTAGACCATTGCAACAAAGTGAATATCACAATTAAATGAGTCAAATGAATATTTTGGTTGTCCAGAACATATAAAAGTTATGTTTAGACTATCCTGTAGTCGATTCAGTGTACAATAGCATTATGTCTACAATAATGTACATACCTTCATTTAAAAAATGCTTAATGCTAAAACATGCTACCCATCATCCGAACTTTCCGTGACTTACAATCATTTTGCTAGTAGAGCATCTTGCCTTGATGTTGATGGCTGCTGACTGATCAGGGTAGCGGTTGTTGAGGGTAGGGACAGCTCTGGCAATTCCTTAGAATAAGACAAGAACGAATTTTGCTACATCAATTGACTTCCTCTCGTGAATGATTTCTCTGTGATGCTGTTTGATAGCATTTTACCCTCAGTAGAATTTCTTTCGAAATTGAAGTCAATCTTTTCAAAGCTTCCCACTGCTTTAACAACTAAGTTTATATAATATTTTAAGTCCTTTGTTATTATTTCAATAATCTTCACAGCATCTCCACCAGCAGTAGATTCTATCTCAAGAAACCACTTTCTTTCATTGATCATCTACAAGAAGCAGCTTCTCTTCCATTACAGTTTTATCATGAGATCACAGCAATTCAGTGACATCTTCAGGCTCCACTTCCATTTCTTATTCTATTTCCCCCTCATCTGCACTTATTTCCTCCACTGAAGTCTTGAACCCTCAAAGTCATCCATGAGGGTTAGAATCAACTTCTAAACTCTTATTCATGTTGATATTTTGCCCTCTCCTCATGAATCATAAAAGTTTTTAATGGCTTCTCAAATGGTAAATCTTTTCCAGAAGGTTTTCTTTTTGTTTTTTATTTGATAAACACATTCTATTCTTAACCTTTCAGTGCTTAAGATTTTTTTCTAATTGTTTAACTATATTTTTATAATATTTTTTTATTATATTATGTTAGTCACCATACAGTACATCCTAGTTTTTGATGTAAAGTTCCATGACTCATTACTTGCGTATAACACCCAGTGCACCATGCAATACGTGCCCTCCTTAATGCCCATCACCAGCCTATCCCATCCCCCTCCGCCCCCCGCTGAAGCCAGAAGGTTTTCAACTGACTTTGCCCAGATCCATCAGAGGAATCACTATCTATGGCAGCTATAGTCTTATGAAATGTATTTCTTAAATAATAAGACTTGAGAATCAGTTACTCCTTGATCCATGGGCTACTAAATGGATATTGCATTAGCAGGCATGAAAACAACGTTAATCTCATTGTACATATCCATCAGAGGTCTTGAGTGACCAGGTGCATTATCAATGATCAGTCATATTTGGAAAGCAATCTTTTTTTTTTTCTGAGGAATTGTTTTGAATTGTGGGCTTAAAATATTCAGTAAACCATGTTGTAAACAGATGTGCGGTCATCCAAACTTTGTTGTTGCATTTCTAGAGTATAGGCAGGATAGATTTAATATAACCCTCAAGGACCTTAGGAGTTTTGGAATGGTAAATGAGTGCTGGCTCCAGCTTCAAGTCACCAGCTTCATTAGCTCCTAAAGAGAGTCAATCTGCCCTCTGAAGTTTTAGGTCAACATAATGCTGTTTTACCTACCTTGAAAATCTGATGTTTAGTGTAGCCACCTTCATTAATGGTCTTAGGAGCTCTTCTAGATAACATGCTGCAGCCTCTACGCCAGAACTTGCTGCTTCACCTCGTGCTCTACGTTACAGAAATGGCTAACTTTCCTTCACCTCGGGAACCAACCTTCCAACTTTTCTTCTACAGCTTCCTTATCTCTCTGTCTTCATAGAATTGAAGAGAGGCCTTGCCCTGGATTAGCCTTTGGGCTAAAAGAACATAGTGGCTGGTTTGACCTCTTATCCAGACCGCTAGAACTTTCTCCATATCAGCAATAAGGCTGTTTCACTTTCTTATTCATGTGTTCACTTGAGTAGCACTTTTAATTTCCTTCAAGAACTTTAACTTTACATTCACAACTTGGAAAACCATTTGATGCAAGAGGCCTAGCTTTCAGCCTCGCTCAGCTTTCAACATGCCTTCCTCACTAAGCTTAATCATTCCTAGGTTTTGATTTAAAATGAGAGACATGCGACTCTTCCTGTCACTTGAACACTTAGAGGCCATTGTAGGGTTATTAATTGGCCTGATTTCAAACTTGTTGTATCTCAGGGAAGAGGGAGAGAAATGAGGGAATGGCCGGTTGGTGGTAGAGCATCCAGAACACATACAACATTTATCCATTAAGTTTGCCATATTATATGGGCGTGGTCTGCAGTGCCCACTCCCCCCTATTTAATAGTAACATCAAAGATTACTGATCACAGATCACCATAACCAATAAAATAATAATGAAAATTTTGAAATATTGCAACAATTACCAAAATGTGACTCAGAGACATGAAGTGAGCCAATGCTGTTGGGAAAATGGTGCCAACAGATTCACTCAGTGTTGCCACAAAACTTCAATCTGTTAAAAAAAAAAAAAAAAAAGCAGTGAAGCACAACAAAGCAAAGCACAGTGCTCTGAGGCCTGCCTGTACTTTACACTTCTGGAGTCAGAAATGTGAAGTGAGTTTTACAGGGCTCCAAAGAAGGTGTCAGCAGTGCTGTATTCCTTCTCCAGGCTCCAGGGGTGATTCATTTCCTAGCCTTTTCCAGCTTCCAGAAGCCACTGCCTTCCTTGGCTTTTGTCTCCTTCTTCTGTGTTTAAGGAGCATCCCTCCCCCTCCTGCTTCTTTCATCACGTCTCCTACATTCTCATTCTGATTCTTTCCCTCCATCTAATCACAAGGACCCTTGTGATTACACTGGACCCCCCTGAATAATATGGGCTAATTTTCACATTTCACCATCCTTAAGTTGATCACAAATGCAAGTTCTCTCTGCTCTATGTCAGATAGCATGTTCACGGATGTCAGAGATCAGGACACGGACATCTTTGGGGGGCCATTATTCAGTCTGCTACAGTGGTCTATTGCAACTTCCTATTTCCTAACAAAAACTGGAGATCAGGATACCATTTAAAATAATAAGTTTTATTTTTAATCTTCACAAAGAAAACTCTTATACACAAATATTTCCTCATGGTTTACAGCTAAGTGTTTCTTCTTTTTCAGAGTAAAGCGGAGGAAAAACTAACCGTCTGGAGTACTCAGGCCTGCTACAAGCCTGTACTGTTAACTTATCTCCTTTGACTTTCTGATGGCTCACATGGGGATTGTTATCCTTCATGGAGCTATGGTGAATATCGTGTTCAATGCCATAGGAAAAAGTCCTTTTATCATTAAAGATTAAGAATAACATGGCAGGAACTCAATAAATAAATATTCATTCAACTTCATTTTCTCTTTTCTTCAATGTATCAAATTAGAAGAATAAGAACAGAAAATTAGAACTGCAAACATGCAGTGGCAGCAGTCTCAAAGCTGAGAGTTTCCTCTGGAAATACTTGCCAACTATTGTCTGTGGCCTTTACCTAGCTGGAATTGAGGTTTATCTTTCAGATATTCAACCATGTAAAAGTTCAGAGTTATATGCCACATGACTGGCATCCTGTTGTTTTGGCTACTCTCTTGAGAACTCTTGAGACCCAATATCCCTACATGGTGGAAATACGTCTAATGCTACATTCCTGTAACCCTTACTTATTTCCATGGTAATTGGCTGCAGAAGAAATAAAATCTTGTGTTGTCATCAGAGGAACTTGGCAATGGCTGACAGAGTGATATCAGAACTCCATATACAAATCTTCCCTTTGTGGGCAGTTTTACCCCTAATGAGTATCTACTCAGTACAATTAGTCATTTCAGTACCCTATATTTTAGAACTATTCATATGTTCGTTTATAAATAGCTGGCACAGAAAAAGTGGTTTTGGTTTAATAATGCCCTCTATTTTAGATGACACTAAGTACCGTGTTATTCCTAGGAAAATAAATAATAATATAGCTCTTACAAAATGCTAATCCCAGTCCATTATTATTAGTTCATCCTATGGGATAGGGTTGAGACAATGTGACACTTAAGTAAAAGCATGAGTGCTAATTATACTTTAAGATGTCCCGTAATTAAAATAAAACCTTTAAAAAAGAGAACATTTTCTGTAGTTACTTTATAACATCTCTTGTAAATTTTCACTATGTCCATTTTTACATTTCAAGTAATAAAAGCTACATGACAGGATTGTGTATCATCAATGTCTAAGCACAATTGCAACTGACATGTTGCTTTTACTTTTCTTCATTCTAAAACAAAGTCCACGTACCGGAGCACAGCACTTCCAGCTACTGATACACCATGACGGGCACACGACAGAACACAGAGATGGCAATCTGCTTGGCTGACTTCTGCTACACCCTGGGAATCACGGAATAGGTCCCAGCAGGCTGAGAGCTGTGCACCCACGTGCAAAAGAGTGCTCTGATTACAGCAGGTAGGTGGCTCGGGTAAGGGAAAACTTGAGAGAGGTAGGAGTCCAACGTAATGTGATGTGTGATTTACTGGAGTTTGTGGGGACATATGCCATAATCGTATGGTTGGTACAACGTCTGATTGTCGTGTCTTTCATACCCTCTGGAGGTCAGCCCCCCATGTAAGTGATAACCCACTGGAGCTTTTGTTGTGAGTGCAATCGAAACATATGAAATGAATAGCAACTGATTAATTGAAGCCGGTTACATTTTTGGAAAACAAATCAACGTGATTTGCATGAATCACAGTTCGTTACATAATACATTTTGAGAGGACAGATTACCTTTTTAAAGCCTAAGACACATATATACACAGTGGCACAAACAGAAATATAATAAACTGGGCTAGAACTACGTAATTCACATTGAATACTGGATGCCAAAACTGATGTGAAACAAATGATTTTCCAATAAACTACTCAGGCAGAGCCATATCTGTTCTAAAATTTCAATTGAATATTATTTATAAGACCAATAATTCTTCACAATTGTTAACCATAGGATGATGGAACAATTTGTTTTACATATTAGTTTGGGGGGTTTGTGTATTCCCAGGTTGGGAACTGATTTGTAGTCATGTCCCAGAAGATATGGTAAATAAATAGGAAGTCTGAGAGAAGTACTTACGTGGAGGAAAACTTCCAGGGCGAAATCATTATTGCCTTTTTCTAGTTTTGAATAAAAACTGTAGTAAAAATAATGTTGGCAGCATTAAAGGCAAATATCATCATAATATATTTCCCTGAATTTAATATCTGTACTAGATTTTAAGAATAGTTTTTAAAAATATTTTTCTTAAACTTTATACGTGTCATTTTTATTGTTAAAAGCTACACTATGCAAATATTAACACAATTAAAAACTGGATTTCCAGTGGCTAACTGAACAGAATTTAAAACATTTAAAAATGAACCCCCCCCCAAAACTGGATTTCAACCTTTATTAATAACTACATTTAGTATTAGCTGTTTTTCCTTTTTGGTTTGGTCTTAGGCATATGGTATATATATATACATGGACATCTATACATGCACACATATATATGAAATATTTTTAGGAAAATGTATAAAATACATGAAAATATATAAAATGTGATTGTACATATGTCACTTTATAATCTGCTTTTTAAAAATATAATAAAAGACACCAAACATTTTTCTGTAAATAAATATGTATCTATGTCATCATGGAATATCATTTATTTAACCAAACACTTAACATCATAAATTTGTTTTACCATAATAAACAAAATAGCAAAGAACAACATCCAGATATGTAAATCTAAACACACTTGTTCAATGATTTTGTTGACATAAATTCCTTCATGTAGAATTACTGAATCAAAATGTTCTGCAGATTTTGAACACCGGCTCATATTGTAAAATCACCTCTCAATAAGCTTGTATTAGAAGTTGTGACACACACACACACACACACACACACACACACACACACACTGGAATATTACTCAGCCATAAAAAAGGACGAACTCTTGCCATTTACAACGACACAGATGGAGCTAGAGCGTATTATGCTAAGCAAAATAAGTCAGTCAGGGAGACAAATATCATATGATTTCACTCGTATGTGGAATTTAAGAAACAAAACAGATGAACATAGGAGGAAAAAAAGAGAGAGGCAAATCATAAAACACAGTCTTAACTACAGAGAAGAGCCTGAGGGTTGTGGAGGGGAGGTGGGCAGGGAGATGGGTTAAATGGGTGATGGGTATTGAGGAGGACACTTGGCTGAGCACTATGTGTTGTACGTAAGTGATGAATCACTAAGTCCTACACCCTGAAACTAGTATTATACTGTATGTTAACTAGCCAGAATTTAAATGCAAACTTGGAAGAAGGAAACAAAAGAAAAGAACTGACTCTTTGGTTTTCTTGTCTCATGACTCCTAACTACAAATGTTAATATCCTTTGATAGTATGTTGGGTCCCCTTCTTACTTTTTCCCCCCCTCCCTCCTTTTTTCCTTTATTTCTCCATTTCTTTGGACAAATACAGAGCAAAGCATCTTTTTATTTTTCTTAAGTGAAAAATCTTCCTTAACAGAAAATTACTTAAGTTAATGATAAATGTAATTTCTAAATTTTGCATTAATTCACTTCAGGAGAAAGGACCACTCACCTTTAGAATTTGGGGATTTCATGCTGTCATTTCTATGCCTGCCATCTTGTTCCTGTTTAAGTGTCCATTAAGAACATTTTCCTAGGGAAAAATCAATACATAGACTTTAAATGATATTTCATTTCTTTCAAAGGTAATGCATATACTGTAAACTTCCTAAGTCTAGTTTATGATTACTAAATGTCTTAGGAGGCCACCAATCATTAGAAGGTTGACAATAGAATGATCCATAGTCCCGTTCTCAATTCACTAGTTCTTGTAACTAGAGGTTCATCACCAGAAAAACAGCATGTATTCCAATAGATATTTGACCTTCACTGAAGCTTCACTGAAGCTTTTAATCTCTAATTTTTTGTATGCATTTTATCCTTTCATATATATATACATATATATACACATATATACACATACACACACACATACACACACATATATATACACATATACACTCATATATACATATACATATATACATATATACATATACATATATATATATATGTATATATATATATATAATTTACTGAATTAAGAGATTTGGAAGGAAACCAAAACATTTAGACAAAAATACGTTTCTTAAGTAAAAGTTAGACTTTGGGGGAGTCTCTGGCTAATAAAAATATTAGAAAGTCAGAGATTTTTTTTACTCAAAAGTGGCTACAGGGGTGCCTGCGTGGCTCAGTTAAGCATCTGACTCTTGATATCAGCTCAGGTCTTGCTCTCAGGGTTGTGAGTTCGAGCCCCATGTTGGGCTCCATGATGGGTGTGGAGCCTACTTAAAAAAAAGTGGCTACATAATATGAGCTAGAAAAATCACATTGATAAATCCCTGGTTTTTTCCTTCCTTCTTTATTATTTTTAATTTTAATGTTTGTTATTTAGCATACAATATTATATTAGTTTCAGGTGCACAATATAATGATTTAACAATTCCATACATCATCCAGTGCTCATCACAACAAGTGCATTCCTTAATGTCCTTCATGTATTTCATCCATTCCCCCTCCCACCCCCGTTCTGGTAACCATTAGTTTGTCCTGTATAATTAAGAATCTGTTTCTTCGTTTCTTTCTCTTTCTTTTTTCCCTTTGCCCATTTTTTAAAAATTCCACATATGAGTGAAATCATACAGTATTTGTTTCTCTCTGACTTATTTTGCTTAGCATTATACTCTCTAGCTCCATCTGTGCTGTAAATGGCAAGATTTCTTTCTTTTTTATGGCTGAACAATATTCCATTTTATATATATTATATATATAGCACATCTTCTTTATCCATTCATCAATGGATAGATATGTGGGCTTCTTCCATAATTTGGCTGCTGTAAATAATGCTGATATAAATATGGGGATGCATGTATCCCTTTGAACTAGTGTCTTGTATTTTCCTTATTTTAATATCATGATATTTCATGATAGGCACAGCAACATTGATGATTTTTTTATTTTTTAGCATTGATGCTTTTTAATTTACAGGTTTTTATGCATGTCATTTTAATATATAATCATAATCATTGGTAATATTTTTTCTAACCAAATGCATTTACAATTTAATGGTATAAACACATTAGGAAAATAAGTTTCATTTAATTAGGGTGGCCTAAGGCAAAATTGTGAACTTAGTGGGATTCATCCTACGCATTTTCTTAATTCCAATGTTCTCATTTAAAAAATTGTTGAACATACATAACATACTAATCGTTATGATAGGAGTAAAAGAATCAGGTAATTTCTCCAGTCTTAAAAAGTTCTCAGTTAGCCAGGAAAAGTGGCTTGGGTTAAAGAGACTTCCGTAAGGACAGAACTTGTGCAGAGACGGAATGCAAGGAGGAACATGACGTGCGAGGGTTCGGTTGGAATTATTTATCCTCTTCACTGAATCCACTAACTCCAAGGTCAAAACTGGAGGTTAAACCATCCATATGGTTTCCCTTTTCACAGTGGACTAGGATCAGGACCTTTTGTTTTCTTCTCTCTCTTCACAAAAATTCTCTCCATTATAGATATTTCTGGGAGGACATTAACATCTTTTTGTGAAGATTTGCCATTGACTTAAAAGATACTGTACCCGCTATCTTTCCTATTCCCAAAGAGGGGCAGTGCCTAATGGAACAAACCTTTAATGGTGGAATTTCAGGCCACAGCAGTTAACAACTTGTTCCAGAGATGTTTTGGGATTTTTCCACACTGTTCATCATAGATAGCCATTTATCTGGCCACGAATAAGCCTGATTTCATTTCTAAACGAAGTCATCTTAATAGAAAGCTTTTCTGAAGAAAAATTAAGTATATCCAATTGTGAGTGATACCTATGCCATGCACAAGAATTTATCCTAATGTTATTTGGAAATCTCAGTACAACTATTGCCCTCCACTGCTGTTTACTTTGCTAAGTACAGATAACAAGCACTGACTTTGGTGATTCTCTGGGTAATACATATCCTGAGATGCACTTGTAACAGTCAAGACAATAGAGTAATGGCTGGATGGCTGAAGGCTGAGGTTCCTGCCCCATGAACACATTGTGGGCTGGGTGGCATGCTTCTTTCTGGTAACACACCTATGAGTTAAGATGCTTCCTATTGTGGGTCATAAGGTCTGGTGCCAAGAGATCTGATTCTGGCTTAGGCTTGTTTTACACATTACTGGGAATTAAACTTGTTAGTGCCAGTTCCATCTTTTCCATTAGATGCTCATTAATAAAAACCTAGATGCCCATTATTCATCACATCATAACATACTGGATGACAGTTAATTCACCTAAAGTTTTCACACTTGATAACTTCTTCATTCGTGCTAATTGGGTTACTTGGAATTTTCCATCAATCATGGCATCTCAGGTCCTGGCTCTTCTGAAAGAATCCATTTGTGAGACATATATTATACGCTAGACGTACACAAGCAAAATTAAGTGTAGCATCTAATTTTAACTATGATTTA